>NW_027675177.1:0-63927 GCF_904066995.2 Poecilia reticulata | reverse complement strand
AAATAAAATCCACCCCCCAGGTTGCCACACTTACATTCCTTTCTATAAATGTTTAAACATTTTAGAATCAAACAGATTTCTTTTTAGTATGGAACAGGCTTTATCACAAAAGGTGAAGAATAATACAGAAAAAAAGAGTAAAAAACTAGCTTCGAGTCCGTTTTTTTTGCCCTTAGCACTCTGTGCTTCACGTTGTCACGGTTGCTAAGCAACATAACGCCGAGATGGAGGCTAGGCAGCTAGCTGAAGGCTACAGCTTCTCTCTTCTGGTCGTCCATATTCGTGGCCTTCGAAGGACCCGTCTTCCGTAGACCGGGCCGTTTCTCACATAGACATAATAAAAGGACAGACGCCTAATGGACCGCTCTCGTCTTATCAATACATATTTATATAAATATAGACAGAAATAAATAATGATTAATACTGAATAATATTAAGCTATACATGTTTAGCGCTCGCACACACACTCACACACACACATAGGAAACCTTCAAAACAAAAACGGGAGATTTGGGAGGTATCTTACTTTGACAGAGTGAAGTTCATAATAGCCATTGCCATCGGTGTAAACTTTTCTGGTGAATGTTATAACGTGTAATATTATTATTTTTATAATATTGTTTCATTTCTATAATAGGCTCTTGTATCAGATATCTAAGTCAGTGTTAGAAATAACTGAAACTTTTAAAAAATAATCTCGGTTACCTTTCAGAGCGGGGACTGAACACCAAGTACTATAGCACTTATACCAGCTAGCATTAACTGATATTTCACTGGTGGACATAAATACAGTAAAGTAATATTCTAATCACAAAATATACACAATATTATGTCCATCTTACTTGCAAAACTTTGTCTGTCAAGCCCTCATGTCAATAGTCCGTCGATCTGATCAACAATATCCTGCGGTGCTGAGGCATCTTCTGTTGTTTTGGTTGAGCACAGCAGGAGGGTCTTTTGTTTGCGTCTCTTTTTTGTTTGTAATAGCTCCAACATAGAAATGTTAGAAATAATACTAGAAAATAATTTTTAAACAATAACAATCATTCATACAGTGAATAAATTAATCAGAAATATTTAATTTGGTAATTTTCCAAATGTCAGCTGAATGTCTGCACTCTTGAATTTTCAGATGTGTTTATTTGGTGATTTCTGTCTTTAATGATGAAAGTCTGTTATTCAGTAACGTTAACAATTCCTCTTTTTTTCTGTTTTCCTCTCCAGATTGCCTGCAACATAACGTTTATGAGAACGAGATGTATAACCAGGAGAGGAGATCCAATCTGGACCAGGACGAGGTAGAACCTCTGCAGGTGAAACAAGAAAAAGAAGAGCCAGAAGATCAACATATAAAAGAAGAGCAGCGGGATCTAGAATATCAACAAATAAAAGTGGAAGAGAAAGACGTTTACTCCAGTCAGGGTGAAGAACAGCTTGAATTAAAACAGGAGACTGATACCTGCATGGTGGTTCCTGTTTATGAGCAAACAAACCAAATTGAATCAGAACCAAACAAGGAGCAGGTCATCTTCCAGGAAGCTGCTGAAGCTGAGAAGCAAAATCAGAAAAGAAGAAAACCTTTCTCCTGTGTGACCTGTAAAAAGCTTTTTGCTTGCAAATATTCTCTTGATGCTCATATGAGGATTCACAGAGGTGAAAAGCCGTTTTCATGTGTTAACTGTGGAAAAAGTTTTAGCCGAAAACCGACTTTAACTCAGCATATGATGATTCACACAGGTGAAAAGCCGTTTTCATGTGTGACCTGTGGAAAAAGTTTTAGTCACAAACTTAGTTTAACACAGCACATGATGATTCACGCAGGTGAAAAGCCGTTTTCATGTGTGACCTGTGGAAAAAGTTTTAGTCTACAACCGGCTTTAACTCGGCACATGATGATTCACACAGGTGAAAAGCCGTTTTTATGTGGGACCTGTGGAAAAAGTTTTAATCACAAACTTAGTTTAACTTGGCACATGATGATTCACACAGGTGAAAAGCCAATTTCATGTGTGACCTGTGGGAATGTTTTAGTCACAAACGGCATTTAACTCAGCACATGATGATTCACACAGGTGAAAAGCCGTTTTTATGTGGACCTGTGGAAAAAGTTTTAGTCACAAACTTAGTTTAACTTGGCACATGATGATTCACACAGGTGAAAAGCCAATTTCATGTGTGACCTGTGGGAAATGTTTTAGTCACAAACGGCATTTAACTCAGCACATGATGATTCACACAGGTGAAAAGCCGTTTCCATGTCTGACCTGTGGAAAAGTTTTAGCCGAAAACTGACTTTAACTCAGCACATGATGATTCACACTGGTGAAAAGCCGTTTCCATGTGTGACCTGTGGAAAAAGTTTTAGTCACAAAATTGGTTTAACTCGGCACATGAGGCGTCACACAGGTTGAACGCCGTAGAACTATTTTCCATATATGTCCTATGTAGAGGTTAATATAAAAGACAGTTAGATGAAAACCGGAGGACCTCTTGTCTATAAAGTGGGAAAATTGTTTAATATTTGAATTTGTTAAATGTGATCATTTGGATCTTGACATTTGCATAATTGGAGATGTAAAATATGAACTTGCAGGATTGATTTGTATTATTCTGGATAGAGAGAATTAGTGGTGTGAATGAAATATACTTTATTACATTTTTAATCCAAAATAAGATGTGCTGTTGTGTACTATTTGTAGATTTTCATTAATTGTTTTGCGATCTGAAATTTACAGTATTAAAAAAGTCTTTGATGATTTTGTATTTACAGCAAAATAAACTGAAACTCATGTTTTTTGTTTTACATTATATTAACCAGTCTATATAAAAGCTTTTTAAATAAATTAGCATGCCCTTTTACTAAGAAAATGCAATATACAATATAAACATATTTTCCTTCATTGATCGTTCTTGATTGTACAAATTATGTGTGATTATTGTCTCCAATAATTTGGTGTTTCGCTTGTCTTGGTTGTATAATTTTTCTTTTTTTTACTATCTTTTTTTAAAGTTTAAACTAATTGAATCTATAAACATATAGATATGCATTTTATTAAGTCCTTACAAAGTCACTTATCACTTAAATATCATTTGACGTAAGCTAATATAAGTGAATGGACCGAACTTCACAAAGTGCTATTCTGCAAAGTAGTTTAAGTTAATATTTGACACATTTTCTCAGACACGCTAATATTTTTGGTAATCAAATAAATGACTAAACACTGAGTTTATGACTTTTAATGTGATTATTTAGTTGCTTTGGGGAGTTTATCAATAAAGAGCACTGTTTTTATTTGATAGAAATTATTCTGATATTTTTATATGGACACTGAACACACACACTTTTATTCAAGAATATATTGACATGAATCCATAATTTAATGTGCATTTAACATTTGAAGAAGACAAGAAAAAAAATAACTTCCTTTTATTTTCTGACATTGTAACAATAAACTTAGATAAATCAGACATTATCAAACATTAGCTACATATTTTTCTAACTTTTGTCCTGCAAAAATATTACAGTATAAAAGTTAACTTTGCTATGGTCAGCAGAGTGTAAATAAATTCTAATAGTTTATTTTTATTTCATTACATTAGCTGTCTTGATACATTAGTACTTCATATTGAGATATTTCTCCTAAAAATACACCAAAGGTGAAAGAAAAAAAAGTGCAATAAAACAAATTCATGTATATTACACTGGGAATTCTGGCCACAGGCAGGGCTTCAGTCTGCTGGTCAAACTGGGAGAACTCCAACGACTTCTGAGAAGTCCTGGTTCACAGGCTAAAGCCAAGGATAAAAGAAAATTGATACAAAAGTGAAATAGAAAATACACATCTGATTCCTTCAGAAACAACATACATTTTCAGCACTCAGCGTCTTTATAGCTAAATAACGACATGGTGAAGCTGAGCTGACTAAGGAACAGCAGCTCCAGTTGTGTTACCACCTCCCCGACACTAGAGGCAGTAGTAAGCCCGAAAAGATGCGACTAAGGGGCAGATTTAGAAGTTCACAGAAAACTACAGAATTTGCTAAAAACTCTGAGCTGCCCTAAAGTAAATAGAGGATATAAATTCAAATGCATTCTGAGAGTGAAACTCCTTCCTAAAGGTGAAAATATATCAGATTTCAAAAGAATATTAAAACGGAAGTGTAGGAAATAGCGCCCCCTTCACTTCCGGATTGCAATGTCAGTCTCAATGGTATGAGACCGACAGTGGTCCCTTCCCCCCCTTTCTGTTTGCTGCACGGGGTCCTTCTCGCTCCATGAGGCGTCTACGTATTTATGTCTATGCTTCTCACCGCCATTAAAGAGAAGAAGATAGGAGAAAAACAAGATGGTGCATGGTTTGTTTAGTGGAATTTTCGAGTTTATCAACAAGCATTTGACTGCTGCTGAAGAAACATTCACAGAGTTTAAAGAAATCATCAAGAGGAAGAGATGGATGATCAACGCAGACTGCTGGATTTCTCCCGGAAGCCCAAGATAATCTTATACCGAATAGGTAAGAAACACCAGCGTTTGGATTCAGGTTAAGGTTTGAATGTATGAAGCTTTCTGCATGAGGGTCATTATAGTAACCGTTCCCCTCCTGTATACATGTTTTTATATCAGATAAAAGAACGCAAAAATCACAACTACGCTGTGAGAATGGCTTATTTATGTAGAGAGAAAATAGAACCAGTTATCTTTCTTAGGGCTCTCCTCCTTAAACTGCTGAGACTTACTTTCATAAACAGGAGAAATATGAAGAACAATTCAGCAAAAGGCTAGTAAAGCAAATGTTTCACGCAACAGGGCTGTCGGTGTAACAGACGCAGATTTTTCCTGTAAACAGGATACAACAGGTTAAAATAACGAGGCAGACACAACTCCGTATTTCTAAAATCCTCCTGGAATCTGTTCTGTTTATTGTTTCTATAATGAAAAGGAATATTTCATTTGGTTTAATGCATTTAATTTAAAACATCTGAGACAGTTTCAAATGTGTGTATATATATATATATATATATATAAGACATTTATTAAATCCTCTTAAAAAAATGTTCCTTATAAAACCAGTTTATTTTAAGAATGAAACAAAAGAAATCAAGAAAAATAAAAGAAAATAGAAGAAAGTGCAGTAGCTGAGGTTACCGGTGTTACGTCAATCCGCGTTTCCCCATTAGATACGGTTCCCCCTGCGTCCTCTTGCCGCTCCGCACCGCCCACGCGGCAAAATACGCGCGTGCTCGTGCTGAGCACTGAGAAAGCACGCGCATAGGGAACTACGGACACCGTGAAAGCTCAAACAATATGTTTCGGCAAAGTTGTAACTTTCTTCACGATTTAGCGGGAAACTAATAATAATAACAATAACAACAATAATAATAATAATAATAATAAATAATAGTGGTGATAAATACAAATGTCACATAGATATTATAATTATTATAAATGTATATATATGTTTAGTTATATATACATATATTTATGAAATAAAAACAGGGCAATGTATTTTAATGCTCAATATTACCCATCAGATACCGCTCCCCTTGTTTTACAGTGGGGGAACCCTATCTGATGGGCATATTTCACCCATCAGATACCGTTCCCCCTATGTTAAAATCACCCATCAGATACATGTTTAGCACGCGCACACACACACACACACATAGGAAACCTTCAAAACAAAAACGGAAGATTTGGGAGGTATCTTACTTTGACAGAGTGAAGTAAATAATAGCCATTGCCATCTTTGTAAACTTTTCTGGTGAATGTTATAACGTGTAAGATTAGCGGGATAATGAAACATTATTTTTATAATGTTTCATTTCTATAATAGGCTCTTGTATCAGATATCTAAGTCAGTGTTAGAAAATAACTGAAACTTTTTAAAAAAATAATCTTGGTTAGCTTTAAGAGCGGGGACTGAACACCAAGTACTATAGCACTATACCAGCTAGCGTTAGCTGATATTTCACTGGTGGACATAAATACAGTAAAGTAATATTCTAATCACAAAATATACACAATATTATGTCCATCTTACTTGCGAAACGTTGTCTGTCAAGCCCTCATGTCAATAGTCCGTCGATCTGATCAACAATATTCTGTGGTGCTGAGGCATCTTCTGCTGTTTTGGTCGAGCACAGCAGGAGGGTTTTGTTTGCGTCTCTTTTCTTGTTTGCATGTTTTCTCTGTTGCTAAGAATTATCATTACTCTTAGCAGTAAAAAATAAATGGTCTGGTGAAAGCCCAGTTCATGCTGGTCCTGTACCAGTCCCTAAACTTGCAGAAAATGGACCCACTGTCAAAATTCTGGGTTCTTTGGTTAGGATTTTTTTAAAGTAAAGAAACAAAAAATTATAAACAATTATAAACAATTAACATGAAACTGAACTCAAAGTTCAAAGTAATACAAATAAAAGATAATCGCTCCAACATAGAAATATTAGAAATAATACAAGAAAATAATTTTTAAACAATAACAATCATTCCTACAGTGAATAAATTAAAAAGAAATATTTAATATGGTAATTTTCCAAATGTCAGCTGAATGTCTGCACTCTTGAACTTTCAGATGTGTTTATTTGGTGATTTCTGTCTTAAATAATGAAAGTCTGTTAATTACTTCAGTAACGTTAACAATTCCTCTTTTTTCCTGTTTTCCTCTCCAGATTGCCTGCAACATAACGTTTATGAGAACGAGATGTATAACCAGGAGAGGAGATCCAATCTGGACCAGGACGAGGTAGAACCTCTGCAGGTGAAACAAGAAAAAGAAGAGCCAGAAGATCAACATATAAAAGAAGAGCAGCAGGATCTAGAATATCAACAAATAAAAGTGGAAGAGAAAGAAGTTTACTCCAGTCAGGGTGAAGAACAGCTTGAATTAAAACAGGAGACTGATACCTGCATGGTGGTTCCTGTTTATGAGCAAACAAACCAAATTGAATCAGAACCAAACAAGGAACAGGTCATCTTCCAGGAAGCCGCTGAAGCTGAGAATCAAAATCAGAAAAGAAGAAAACCTTTCTCCTGTGTGACCTGTAAAAAGCGTTTTGCTTTCAAATATTCTCTTGATGCTCATATGAGGATTCACACAAGTAAAAAGCTGTTTTCATGTGGGACCCGTGGAAAAAGTTTTAGTCTAAAACCGGCTTTAACTCAGCATATGATGATTCACACAGGTGAAAAGCCATTTTCATGTGTGAACTGTGGAAAAAGTTTTAGTCACAAACTTAGTTTAACTCAGCACATGATGATTCACACAGGTGAAAAGCCATTTTCATGTGTGACCTGTGGAAAAAGTTTTAGTCAAAAAATTGGTTTAACTCGGCACATGATGATTCACACAGGTGAAAAGCCATTTTCATGTGTGAACTGTGGAAAAAGTTTTAGTCAAAAAATTGGTTTAACTCAGCACATGATGATTCACACAGGTGAAAAGCCATTTTCATGTGTGAACTGTGGAAAAACCTTTATTCAAAAAGGGGATTTAACTAAGCACATGATGATTCACACAGGTGAAAAGCCATTTTCATGTGTGAACTGTGGAAAAACTTTTATTCAAAAAGGAAATTTAACTAAGCACATGATGATTCACACAGGTGAAAAGCCATTTTTATGTGTTAACTGTGGACAAACCTTTAGTCAAAAAGGGAATTTAACTAAGCACATGATGATTCACACAGATGAAAAGCCGTTTTCATGTGGAGACTGTGGAAAAAGTTTTAGTCACAAACTTCGTTTAACTAAGCACATGATGATTCACACAGGTGAAAAGCCATTTTCATGTGTGAACTGTGGAAAAACTTTTATTCAAAAAGGAAATTTAACTAAGCACATGATGATTCACACAGGTGAAAAGCCGTTTTCATGTGGAGCCTGTGGAAAAAGTTTTAGTCACAAACTTCGTTTAACACAGCACATGATAATTCACACAGGTGAAAAGCCATTTTCATGTGTGAACTGTGGAAGAAGTTTTAATCAAAAAAATGGTTTAACTCAGCACGATGATTCACACAGGTGAAAAGTCGTTTTCATGTGTGACTTGTGGAAAAAGTTTTAATCTTAAAGGGAGTTTAACTCAGCACATGAGGCGCCACACAGGTGAAAAGCTGTAGAACTATTTTCCATATATATCCTATGTAGAGGTTCATATATGAAAACCGGAGGGCTTCTTGTCTATAAAGTGGGAAAATTGTTTCATTTATGACTTTGTTAAATGTGATCATTTGGATCTCGACATTTGCATACTTGGAAATGTAAAATATGAACTTCCAGGATTTACTTGTATTATTCTGTATAGAGAGAATGAGTGGGGTGAATGAGATTTACTTTAATACATTTTTAATTCAAAATAAGATGTGCTGTTGTGTACTATTAGTAGATTTTCATTAATTGTTTTGTAATCTGAAATTTACAGTATTAAGTCTTTGATAATTTTGTCTTTACAGCAAAACTAGACTGAAACTGATGCTATTTGTTTCAAATTATATTAACCAGTCTTTATAAAAGCTTTTCAAATAAGTTGGCATGCCCTTTTACTTAGAAAATGCAATATACGATATAAATATATTTTCCTTCATTGATTGTTCTTGATTGTTCAAATTATGTGTGATTATTGTCTCCAATAATTTGGAGTTTCGCTTGTCTTGGTGGTATAATTTTTCTATTTTCTGCCGTGGCTGTTTTCTATTAAAGATCACTATCTTTTTTAAAGTTTAAACTAATTTAATATATAAACGTATAGATATGCATTTTATTATGTTCTTACAAAGTCATTTATCACTTGCGTATCATTTGACATAAGCTAATACAAGTGAATGGCCCGAACTTCACAAAGTGCTATTCTGCAAACGTTTAAGTTAATATTTAACACATTTTCTCACACAAGGTAATATATTTGGTAATCAAACAAATGACTAAACACAGAGTTTGACTTTTAATGTGATTATTTAGTTTTTTTTTGTGGGATTTCTGAATAAAGAGCACAATGTTTTTATTTGATAGAAATTATTCTGATATTTTTATATGGACACTGAACACACACACTTTTACAGCATTTTATTCAAGAATATATTGACATGAATCCATAATTTAATGTGCATTTAACATTTGAAGAAGACAAGAAAAAAAAAATAATTTCCTTTTATTTTTTGACATTTTATTGTAACGACAAACTTTGATAAATCAGACATTGTCAAACATTAGCTACATATTTTTCTTACTTTTGTCCTGCAAAAATATTACAGTATAAAAGTTAACTTTGCTATGGACAGCAGAGTGGAAATAAATTCTAACAGTTAATTATTTTTATTTCATTACATTAGCTGTCTTGATACATTAGTATTTCATATTGAGATATTTCTCCTAAAAATACACAAAACGTGAAAGAAAAAAACTGCAATAAAACAAATTAATGTATATTACACTGGGAACTCTGGCCACAGACAGGGCTTCAGTCTGCTGGTCACACTGGGAGAACTCCAATGACTTCTGAGACGTCCTGGTTCACAGGCTAAAGCCAAGGATAAAAGAGAAATTATCCAAAAGTGAAATAGAAAATACACATCTGATTCCTTCAGAAACAACATACATTTTCAGCATGTATTTTCAGCACTCTGCGTCTTTATAGCTAAATACCGACATGGTGAAGCTGAGCTGTGAAACAGAGACTGAGGAACTACAGCTCCAGCTCTGATCCTGACTGACCTTTCCTGACAAAATCCCCTGATCCCCCGTAAAACCTGCCTACCTGCAAAAAAAAAAAAAAAAAGAAATACAGTCCAAATCTCAACTGCTAATAAAACTCATTTAAAATGAACTATATGTTTAATTTATCCCTAATATAGTTTCAGAAAAATTTAGAGAAAGTGAAAATATCTTATATATACTAATATCCCATAGTTTTTATCCCTAAAACCATATCTAACAGTTAATTATTTTTAATTTTTAATCCAAAATAAGATGTGCTGTTGGGAATTATTTCATGTTTCAATATATGGGAATTATTTCATGTTTCCCAACATTTTTCATATTCAGGTGGGATCAATAGATCCTCGTTCAAGCAAAAAGAAACTTACTGCTGAAGTCATGAAAGGTCTTCAAGACCACATGTGGCAGCATTGATGGATATGCTCAGCAGATGGCGTGAAAGGTTAACTAAATGTTGAACCTTGAGACTTTAGCAAAGATCATGTCAGCTCCTGTTTGTTAGACTGAAATACCAAAGATAATTTAAAAGATAATCTCATTTGTACATGATTACAAATGACAACGCTTGTAGTTATCCCTTGAGATAACTACAGGTATTTGTTTTTTCAAAGTAAGGTTTTATTTCAAACTTGAATGTGACAAAAGATTTTGTTTAACACATTTAAAATATACAAAATAAAAACTTGGCTCTCTATTCAAGTTTCTACATAAAATGTGCTCTCCTCTTTAGTAAAAATAAAACTATAATTAAATCAAAATAATTTGATAAAAAGTTTATTCAGAAGATCATTCTGGGCCATTCATGTTCCAAAATGATCATGAATGTTACAAACACAAATGTTTACCAAATTAGTGTCAGTAAATAAGAAATAAGGAAATAAGAACAAGAACATGTTTATTTAATGTTTACCAAAGTTGCAAAAACATTTACAAATGTTTACTGTAAATTTCAGAATTTTTAAAAACTGTTTCCGTTATCCTGTTGCTGTGAATCACATGACGCCTGGTGTTGCCTTTAGGGTGTCAATGGTATGTGGGCAAAACACATTTCACAATAAAAACGTACTGCATGCAGTGATGAATGAAACAATGTGTAATGCTTATGAATAGATAAATGTTTTTTGTTGCATACCGAATACAAATACGTTAGTTTCCCTCCTTTTTTTGTCAATAATTTACCAGGGAATTTAAGATACGTTGATTGTAAACCATATTTCCGTTGGTCTTTGAATGCAGCACCAGCAGTGGTTTATTAGAGCAGGACTGGCAGCTTGGAGCAGATCACAGGAAGGCTGAAATGGGGATGGACGTTCTAATTATCTTCATGTGCGCCGGAAAGGAAAACATCTGATGTTTCTCAAGGGACATGGACGCGCTGTAATCACGCTGTCAGCAAAAGGAAGGATCATTAATGAGTTTTGGTCTTTCAGCTGAGATAACAAGGCAAATCCTTCGACATTTAGAGCTTAAAAAGTTTTATTGAAGTCTCCCGAATCCGAGGTGAAGTTTAGGGAAAGTTGTTTGGGAGGTTTTTTGGAGATGTCGGAACCAGCGGAGAAAAAAGAAAACATTCCTGACGGGTCTGCAGGAAAAGGAATCCCGAACGGAGGGAGTCCTGCAAAAACCCAAGAGGTGAGACCATGAACACACACACACACGCAAACCCACTCACAGCTGGTCCTCCTGTGCTTGCATCATGTGTTTCTGCAGCGTTTTATGCCAGAGCACAGCAGTAAACTCCTGGACTCTTGTCCTTTCAGCTCCATAAAGCAGAGAAACGGCTGATGAAGAGTCTGGATCAGAAACTTTCAGCTGATTTTATCAAAAATAATTGTAATAAATCCTTTAACTATGTCGCGTTGAAACCTCTCTCGAAAATAATCAAAGTTTTAAATGTGAATTTTTATTTAATCCAATCTAATCCATTTAAATATTATGTTTCATGATGGATTATCGTGCATCTTTTCCCTTTTTGTTTACATTACATGTTACAGAAAGTGTTAAAGTGGGATTGTTTTCCTTCTTTGCATTCCTGAATATAACATCTTTAATTGCCAGCCTCATAACTTCATCACACAGTATTATTCTCAGTTAGCCGGTGAGGTGTGTCAGTAGATAACTAAAGTAATTTTCTGTTTCTGTGATGATTTTTTGAGAACATCTGTCGTTTTGTGCTTTGGAGAGCAGCTTCTTCTGTTTCACTACAGTCAGAGGATGAAGATCAGAAGATGCTGTTGGTCCAGAAATATTTACACACCCAGAACCTTTTCATGTCTCATTACAGCCACAAACCAGCTGGATTTTAACAACATAAAGTAGGAGATAACGGGGAAATGAACTGCTCATTATTTTCAGAATGTTTAACAAAGATAAATTTGAGCAGTTTGGAGGGCATTTGGATTCAGTTACCCTGAGATAAATCCTTATTGTAGCATCTTTTGATTAATTTGTCCTTAAAGGTACGTCTTTGAAAGCTTTCCAGAGACTAAAATATTTAATTTCAACCTTTATCTGTCATGTGCATAGCAGAAACATGTTTGCTTGTACAACGAAAAGCTTACTTTGGTGTCTGCAAGAATGCCACTTCAAACGGTATTCTTGCAGACAGCCGAGGCCGTAGTCTTCATGCCGGTGGTCGCAGGTTCAATTCCCAGCCTGGTGACATTTGCCGCATGTCTTCCTCCTCTTTCCTGTCAAGCTTCTTTAAAATGAAGGCCACTAGAGCCAACAAAACCTTTAAAAAATACAATAAATAAATTTAGAAAATGCAACATGATTTTATAAATATCTATATTTTACACAATATATAGTCTGAATAAAATGTCTGCTGTTCAATGGACAGTAGCTCGAGCTCATTCAGATTGGTTGGAAATTTGCCTGTCAATGTCAGATTTCAAATCTTGGCACAGTTGGAATAAAGTGTGGACTTTGATTGGGTCTTTTTAGCCAGGGATGGACCGATGTACAAGTTTGGGCTGATATTAAGGTTGCTGTTGCTTTTGAAACTTTGGGGGAAAAACAACCATATTGCTGCTGACTTCATCACTCCTTCTTTGCTTCAGTTAAACTCCTCACAATCACTGATCACTGTCACACAGTGGCGCAACTACACATTATTCAGGTGGATGCGAAAACATAAATCGCCTCCCCCCTCCCCCCCCGAAGGAAGGTATGTCAGGTCAGGGTGAAGGAGTGTAGAAATACGCTCGTGTCCTCCTCCCCCCACCCAAGACGACGACACGTGAAAGGTAAAACTCACTACATTTACCTCGTTATGTGCGCGAGGTGAAGGAGCGTAAGGCGCGCTGAAGTGTATGGGAAAACATCATCGGCGCACCGCCCCATCCAGACGGGATTTTGACGCCCCCTCTGGTGTTGCGCCCCTATGCGTTGCATGCACTGCATACCCACTTTTTGCGCCCCTGCTGTCACATGACCAACTTTGTTCACTCCCCCTCCAGAAACAAATGGCAACAAGAAGGAAATAAATATTGATGGTTAATATTGGCCCAGTTTTGTTTATCGGAACAATATGACTAATATCGGCTGATATTAGTCCATAGTCAGGAGGAAATCGGCACGGTCTCGGAGAAGATGCTCGGGTTTTATGTCCAAACAGTCGCAGTCTGCTCTCATTGACGTAGTTATGAGATGAAAATCAAGTCCACACCAGGTTCAGGTCTATGTGAAGTATTGTGTGATTGGTCAGAAGTGTGTGGAGTGTTTCATGCAGACAGCATTGTACATGATACTGTGGGGGGTTTAATATGGTGTTCTTCCTCTCAAGATCTACAGGTGACGACGGTTCTAGCCAAGCAGGAAATTGAATTTCAAACAGACTCAGTCTTTATGTGTTCTTAGAAACTGCTTCTGTCTTTTGAGGTTGAGGCAGACGAGTGAGAAATAGTTTTGTTTTTTAACAGCTGCTCTGTGCGTTTTCAGGATTTTGACCTGGCTACCATCTATGTGTCGGATGCCCAGTACAACAGAAACATCTACTTCGATACGTCGCCGCAGGCTGTCAGGTGGGGCCATCACATGTTTGTTTAACAAGATCAAGTTCTCAAACACTTGATCTTGGATAAAAGCATGTATGAAATAATGAAACCAGGCAGCCATCTTTATTGGAAAATGTTCACTTAGCTTTTTTGGTTTACAAAACTGTGTTTCATCTCTTGTGGCTTTGTCCAGGCTTTTATACGTCACACAGAGTAGGAGAATCGATAGTATAAATATCAATAGAAAATATATTAGAATGTTCAATAATTTCACTGAATTCAGATTCAGAACAGCATTCTGGGAGATGTAGGCAGAGGAAAGGCTTTAGTTGCTCAACCTCAATTGGCCTCTACTTCACTCTTTGTTTCCCTAGCAACAACTCATTTTTTGGGTATAATGTACATTGCATTTATTCCAGCGTTAGGCAAATGTATCTTGAAGGAGAATAACACTTAAATTCATTAAGAATTAATTTAGAATAAAAAATAAGTCACCCTGAATTACCTTGATAGATATAATGTATGTAATAAAAGTGTGTCATTAATGAAGGAGGAAAAAAAGTCGATCCAGACTTTAAGTACGTTTAGGGTCTGGTGAGGATGCAATTAAATATTTTCCCCAAATATTCAATAAAAAAAAAACCTAAGTTAAGCATAATAAATTTGTAATCAAAACTTTTGGAATAGTAATTATTTCTCCATCCATCCATCCATCCATTTTCTTCCGCTTATCCGGGGTCGGGTCGCGGGGGCAGCAGCTTCAGAAGGGAGGCCCAGACTTCCCTCTCCCCAGCCACTTCTTCCAGCTCCTCCGGGGGAATCCCAAGGCGTTCCCAGGCCAGCCGAGAGACGTAATCCCTCCAGCGTGTCCTGGGTCTTCCCTGAGGCCTCCTCCCGGTGGGACGTGCCCGGAACACCTCACCAGGGAGGCGTCCAGGAGGCAACCTTACCAGATGCCCGAGCCACCTCAACTGGCTCCTCTCGACGTGGAGGAGCAGCGGCTCTACACTGAGTCCCTCCCGGCTGACCGAGCTTCTCATCCTATCTCTAAGGGAGAGCCCAGCCACCCTGCGGAGGAAACCCATTTCGGCCGCTTGTACCCGTGATCTCGTTCTTTCGGTCATGACCCAAAGCTCATGACCATAGATGAGGGTGGGAACGTAGATCGACCGGTAAATCGAGAGCTTCGCTTTTTGGCTCAGCTCTCTCTTCACCACGACGGACCGGTACAGCGCCCGCTTCACAGTAGACGCTGCCCCAATCCGCCTGTCGATCTCCCGCTCCCTTCTTCCCTCATTCGTGAACAAGATCCCCAGATACTTAAACTCCTCCACTTGAGGCAGGACGACCCCCCTGACCCGGAGAAGGCACTCTACCCTTTTCCGGCTCAAGACCATGGCCTCGGATTTGGAGGCACTGAGCCTCATCCCGGCCGCTTCACACTCGGCTGCGAACCGCTCCAGTGAGAGCTGCAGATCACGTTCCGATGAAGCCAACAGGACCACATCATCCGCAAAAAGCAGAGATTCGATCCTAAGGCCACCAAAACGGATCCCCTCAACACCTTGGCTGCGCCTAGAAATTCTGTCCATAAAAGTAATGAACAGAATCGGTGACAAAGGGCAGCCTTGGCGGAGTCCAACTCTCACCGGAAACGAGCCCGACTTACTGCCGGCAATGCGGACCAGACTCTGACACCGGTCATACAGGGACCTGACAGCCCGTATCAAAGGGCCCGGTACCCCATACTCCCGGAGTACCCCCAATTTTTTTCTTTTACAAAAAGTTTTGTTTAAAAAATGTTTTTTTAATTAAATAAGTAATATTGTCTCGTGAACTTAAAATGTTATTTGCCAAACATAAACTTCTATTTGCACACACCAGAAATTTTTTTGTTGTAATTTTAGGCCCTGCCCATGATGTCATGTGAGAATCACAAGCAAAAGTTTGAGTCACAAACAAAAACATAGAATAGCAAGAAAAGATTTCTGACAATAAGTTTGTTTTGCCAATAAATTTTTCACTTCATGAGACAAAAATGTGTGATTTTAATATTTTAAAAAAGTTTTTAAGCAAAACCCAGAAGGCTTTTCTCATGGTGACATGCATTAACAATTAATTTTTTTCTAAAAAGATATGCTGTACTGTTTCTAACTTTCCACAATAAATACAACAACCTGTATTAAGTTTATTCATTAAGTTAAGAGTACTATTTAATCCTGTATGTCCAAACCAACAAATATGTACGGGAAAGAAAGATACTACTTAGTGAGCTTAGTAGTAATAAAAATAAGTTAGTTATAAGAGAATTGTTTCAGAGTTCATCAGGAAATATAGCTTTTGATAGTATTTTTTTAATTTTCTTAGAAGAACGAGGAGGCTATGAGCTTCTTATCCATACTCCAACCTGGAAGGTGGCGGTAATGCACCTTAAAGTTGTTTGCCAACCGCCATAAAAAAGACGAAGAAGAAGACGAGAAACAAGATGGCGCATGGTTTGTTTTGTTGAATTTTCGAGAGTTTGTATAAACGAGTTTATCAACAAGCATTTGACTGCTGTTGAAGAAACATTCACAGAGTTTAAAGAAATCATCAAGAGGAAGAGATGGATGATCAACGCAGACTGCTGGATTTCTCCCGGAAGCCCAAGATAATCTTATACCGAATAGGTAAGAAACGCCAGCGTTTGGATTCAGGTTAAGGTTTGAATGTATGAAGCTTTCTGCATGAGGGTCATTATAGTAACCGTTCCCCTCCTGTATAAATGTTTTTATATCAGATAAAAGAACGCAAACATCACAACTACGCTGTAAGAATGGCTTATTTATGTAGAGAGAAAATGGAACCAGTTATCTTTCTTAGGGCTCTCCTCCTTTAACTGCTGAGACTTACTTTAATAAACAGGAGAAATATGTAGAACAATTCAGCAAAAGGCTAGTAAAGCAAGTGTTTCACGCAACATGGCTGGTGTCGCTGTAACAGACGCAGATTTTTCCTGTAAACAGGATACAACAGGTTAAAATAACGAGGCAGACACAACTCCGTATTTCTAAAATCCTCCTGGAATCTGTTCTGTTTATTGTTTCTATAATGAACAGTTTCTTTTTATCCTTCCACATAAAGGCACAGCTGGCCTTTATATGAACCTGTGGCCGACGGGTGCAAATACGCAGCAACAGAGAAAACAACCAAACAAAACAAGAGATGCAAAGAAATGTAATGCAGCAAACAAGAAGACGCAAACAAATAGCAAATAAAACGCAACAAACAAAAAGAGACGCAAATGAAATGCAGCAAACAAAAGATGCAAACAAAAAGTGCTGAAAACGGAAGTGCTCCAGACCACTAGAGGGAGTCGAACAAAAAACAGCCTTGTCCAAATTTAGGGTCTGCATCCTTTAAAACGGGTGTTGAGAAACGCAGCAATGGCAGCAATTTTTTTTTTTTTTTTTTTTTTTTTTTTTTTTTTTGCTGTATTACACAAAATGATTTTTACAATGTTTTTCGGCGAGAATGTAGATGTATAGATCTCAAATATCTGCTAGGTGCATCAATAAATCACTTAATTGCAATATTGCTCCGACGTTTTCGGAGATGTCTGTT
Source organism: Poecilia reticulata (assembly GCF_904066995.2). Classification (NCBI taxonomy): domain Eukaryota; kingdom Metazoa; phylum Chordata; class Actinopteri; order Cyprinodontiformes; family Poeciliidae; genus Poecilia; species Poecilia reticulata. Next base: position 46,614 of record NW_027675177.1, on the reverse strand, counting down.
CCCGCTGCATTAACAGCCAGCTCCCCTCGCCAGCTGTCAGCTGACCGGGCGCTCCATGTTCGGTACACCGAGAGAGAACGCACGTCTCCCGGCAAATCGTTTTAAAAACTCCTGCTAGTTTCCCCCTATGAGTGGAGGTGGAACACAGATATTAAGCCAGGTAATAGTTGTAAAAAATTTGTTTCACTGAAGTATTTATTCCTGAACAAATGGGTTTGACTGATTAAAGTTAAGCCTTCAAACATAATAGTTTTATTTAACTGTAATGTCTTACTTCCTGAGATCTAGAGAGTATTTGAAAATGAATAATTTGCTTACATTCCTTGCTATACATGTTTAAACATTTTAGAATCAAACAGATTTCTTTTTTAGTATGGAACAGCCTTTATCACAAAAGGTGAAGAATAATACTGAAAAAACGAGTAAAAAAAACTAACTTCGAGTCCGTTTTTTTCCTTCGGCACTTTGTACTTCACGTTGTCAAGGTTGCTAAGCAACATAACGCCGAGATGGAGGCTAGGCAGCTAGCTGAAGGCTATAGCTTCTCTCTTCTGGTCGTACATGTTCGTGGCCTTCGAAGGACCCGTCTTCCGCAGACCTGGCCATTTCTCACATAGACATAAATAAAGGACAGACGTCTAATGGACCGCTCTCGTCTTATCAATACATATTTATATAAATATAGACAGAAATAAATAATGATTAATACTGAATAATATTAAGCTATGCATGTTTAGCGCTTGCACACACACTCACACACAAACATAGGAAACCTTTAAAACATAAACGGGAGATTTGGGAGGTATCTTACTTTGACAGAGTGAAGTTCATAATAGCCATTGCCATCTGTGTAAACTTTTCTGGTGAATGTTATAACGTGTAATATTATTATTTTTATAATATTGTTTCATTTCTATAATAGGCTCTTGTATCAGATATCTAAGTCAGTGTTAGAAAATAACTGAAACTTTTAAAAAAATAATCTCGGTTAGCTTTCAGAGCGGGGACTGAACACCAAGTACTATAGCACTATACCAGCTAGCATTAGCTGATATTTCACTGGTGGACATAAATACAGTAAAGTAATATTCTAATTACAAAATATACACAATATTATGTCCATCTTACTTGCGACACGTTGTCTGTCAAGCCCTCATGTCAATAGTCCGTCGATCTGATCAACAATATCCTGCGGTGCTGAGGCATCTTCTGCTGTTTTGGTCCAGCACAGCAGGAGGGTCTTTTGTTTGCGTCTCTTTTTTTGTTTGCTACATTTTATTTGCTTTTTGTTTCCGTCATCTCTTCTTGTTTGCTGTATTTCATTTGTTTGCGTCTCTTTCTTTGTTTGCATGTTTTCTCTGTTGCTAAGAATTATCATTATTCTTAGCAGTAAAAAAAGATAAGACCTGGTGAAAGCCCAGTGCATGCTGGTCCTGTACCAGTCCCTAAACTTACAGAAAATGGACAAACTGTCAAGATTCTGGGTTCTTGGATTAGGATTTTTTTTTAAAGTAAAGAAACAAAAAATATAAAATAAACAATTAACATGAAACTGAACTCAAAGTAATAAAAATAAAAAGTTAATTGCTCCAACATAGAAAATATTAGAAATAATACTAGAAAATTATTTTTAAACAATAACGATCATGCCTGGAGTGAATAAATTAATCAGAAATATTTAATTTGGTAATTTTCCAAATGTCAGCTGAATGTCTGCACTCTTGAATTTTCAGATGTGTTTATTTGGTGATTTCTGTCTTAAATAATGAAAGTCTGTTAATTACTTCAGTAACGTTAACAATTCCTCTTTTTTTCCTGTTTTCCTCTCCAGATTGCCTGCAACATAACGTTTATGAGAACGAAATGTATAACCAGGAGAGGAGATCCAATCTGGACCAGGACGAGGTAGAACCTCTGCAGGTGAAACAAGAAAAAGAAGAGCCAGAAGATCAACATATAAAAGAAGAGCAGCAGGATCTAGAATATCAACAAATAAAAGTGGAAGAGAAAGACGTTTACTCCAGTCAGGGTGAAGAACAGCTTGAATTAAAACAGGAGACTGATACCTGCATGGTGGTTCCTGTTTATGAACAAACAAACCAAACTGAATCAGAACCAAACAAGGAGCAGGTCATCTTCCAGGAAACTGCTGAAGCTGAGAAGCAAAATCAGAAAAGAAAACCTTTCTCCTGTGTGACCTGTAAAAAGCTTTTTGCTTGCAAATATTCTCTTGATAATCATATGAGGATTCACACAGGTGAAAAGCCGTTTTCATGTGGGAACTGTGGAAAAAGTTTTAGGCGAAAAAGTGATTTAACTCGGCACATGAGGATTCACACAGGTGAAAAGCCGTTTTCATGTGGGACCTGTGGAAAAATGTTTTGTCGCAAATTACGTTTAACACAGCACATGATGATTCACACAGGTGAAAAGCCGTTTTCATGTGGGACCTGTGGAAAAGGTTTTAGTCGAAAACCGACTTTAACTCAGCACATGATGATTCACACAGGTGAAAAGCCGTTTTCATGTGGGACCTGTGGAAAAAGTTTTAGTCTAAAACCGGCTTTATCTCGGCACATGATGATTCACACAGGTGAAAAGCCATTTTCTTGTGTGACCTGTGGAAAAAGTTTTAATCACAAACTTAGTTTAACTCAGCACATGATGATTCACGCAGATGAAAAGCCGTTTTCATGTGGGACCTGTGGAAAAGGTTTTAGTCGAAAACCGAATTTAACTCAGCACATGATGATTCACACAGGTGAAAAGCCGTTTTCATGTGGGACCTGTGGAAAAGGTTTTAGTCGAAAACCGACTTTAACTCTGCACATGATGATTCACACAGGTGAAAAGCCGTTTACATGTGGAGCCTGTGGAAAAAGTTTTAGTCACAAACTTAGTTTAACTAAGCACATGATGATTCACACAGGTGAAAAGCCGTTTTCATGTGTGAACTGTGGAAAAACTTTTATTCAAAAAGGGAATTTAACTAAGCACATGATGATTCACACAGGTGAAAAGCCGTTTTCATGTGGGACCTGTGGAAAAGGTTTTAGTCTAAAACCGGCTTTAACTCGGCACATGATGATTCACACAGGTGAAAAGCCGTTTTCATGTGGGACCTGTGGAAAAAGTTTTAGTCGAAAACCGACTTTAGCTCTGCACATGATGATTCACACGAGTGAAAAGCCGTTTACATGTGGAGCCTGTGGAAAAAGTTTTAGTCACAAACTTAGTTTAACTAAGCACATGATGATTCACACAGGTGAAAAGCCGTTTTCATGTGTGAACTGTGGAAAAACTTTTATTCATAAAGGGAATTTAACTAAGCACATGATGATTCACTCAGGTGAAAAGCCGTTTTCATGTGGGACCTGTGGAAAAAGTTTTAGTCTAAAACCGGCTTTAACTCGGCACATGATGATTCACACAGGTGAAAAGCCGTTTTCATGTGGGACCTGTGGAAAAAGTTTTAGTCGCAAATTTCGTTTAACTAAGCACATGATGATTCACACAGGTGAAAAGCCGTTTTCATGTGGGACCTGTGGAAAAAGCTTTATTCAAAAAATTTGTTTAACTCAGCACATGAGGCGTCACACAGGTGAAACGCCGTAGAACTATTTTTCGTATGTCCTATGTAGAGGTTCATATAAAACAGTGTTTCTCAACCTTTTTTGGGCCAGCGCCCCCGTAGCCTTTTTCCAGGTCCCTCACCGCCCCCCACCAAAGAATTTGTAGGATACTTTGCACTGACTATTATTTTATCATTAATATTACTTTCGCCATTGTAGATGTTTTGATTTTTATGTTTGTTTCTGTATTTATCATCAAAAATAATTTCCCAGAGAACAAAGTCATGGGAATAGAAATTATTTTCACAGGCATCTATGAAAAATGCAATGAACATTCAAGTTAAAATTGGTAGGCCTAACAGCAGCAAATCAGAGTGGAAAAAATATTTTTATTTTGTGCCATTTTATAGTTGTTAAATGTTTCACAAAATGACCAGATAAAAAATGTACAACATGCCAGTTTAAACTTTGAACTATTAGCAAAACGACTGAGCTCTGCAACATTAAAACATGGATAGAACTGTAACTACATTAATCATAGCTCTTCTTCTCTTCAGTATTTTTCTGGTGGTGCAGCTCTGTGCTGCCTTCAGGAGAATGGGACATCAGAGTATCATCCATAAAATTTCACCCACATGGCATTTATTGCGCAAACCAGAACTTTCAATGAAAACCAACATTTCCAGGTCCTTTTAATGCCATACAAATATGAGACGAAACATGGATTATATCTTTATATAGACCTGTCTATTGATTTATAGATTAATAGTTTTACTGGACAGAAATGACAAAGAACAAATCTGGTTCTTAATCAAAGTTTACAGTTTTACAGTTTTACCAAGTTGCTCAAAGTCTAAACTGCATTGTTGTGCATTAAAGGTGTAAAGTTTACCTTCGACCAAACGTCCCCCAAAGGCATCCCAGCACCCCCCTTTTGTAAAAATGTCCGCCAGCGCCCCCCGGCCGTCCTCTGAACGCCCCCTGGGGGCGGTACCGCCTACGTTGAGAACCGCTAATATAAAAGATGAAAACTGGAGGGCTTCTTGTCTATAAAGTGGGAAAATTGTTTAATTTTGAATTTGTTAAATGTGATCATTTGGACCTTGACATTTGCATATTGGAGATATAAAATATGAACTTGCAGGATTGATTTGTATTTTTCTGTATAGAGAGAATGAGTGGGGTGAATGAAATTTACTTTAATACCTTTTTAATCCAAAATAAGATGTGCTGTTGTGTACTATTAGTAGATTTTCATTAATTGTTTGCAATCTGAAATTTACAGTATTAAAAAAGTCTGATAATTTTGTCTATACAGCAAAACTAGACTGAAACTGATGCTATTTGTTTCAAATTATATTAACCAGTCTTTATAAAAGCTTTTTAAATAAATTAGCATGCCCTTTAACTTAGTTAATGCAATATACAATATAAACATATTTTCCTTCATTGGTTGTTCTTGATTGTACAAATTATGTGTGATTATTGTCTCCAATAATTTGGTGATTCGCTTGTCTTGGTTGTATAATTTTTCTATTTTTTTTTTACTATCTTTTTTAAAGTTTAAACTAATTTAATCTATAAACATATCGATATGCATTTTATTATGTCCTTACAAAGTCATTTATCACTTGTAATTAGGGGTACGATACAATATTCAATATTATGGTCACGATACGATATGTATCACGATATTTTTGAGCGATAGGATTCAGTGCATTTTTACGATTTTCTGAAAGCTTTTAGAGGGACAGAATGATTTTAGTGACATTTTGTGTTCCATAGACTTGAATTTAGTTAATTGAAAACTTACTAAACGCACCAACTACACAATACCTGACTCTGATTGGACAGTTTAACAGTCTGCAGCTGGACAAAATGAATCAAAGATGCAGTGAGAGAATTAGTTTCTGTCATTTAATTCATGTGGATTTGACATGAAACTCAAAAGTTTAAACGGTAATCCAGGAGCAGAGTGGGGAGATTATCAGCCTCTGTAGACTCAATATGCAAATTATTGCACTTATGTTTTTTCTTTTGGACACTGTGGCGGCACTTTGAAGTAAAAATGCAGCCACAAATGCAGTCTTTTGGGCTATGGGAAAAAATGCGTTTCCACCTTGGTTCCCGGAGTTAGCCGTGGATGTAAGCTGCTTTCTTCTAACTGCTAAAGTAGTGGCTCCGCCTCACCCCGTAGTGATCGACTCCCTGCAGCGCCGCTATTTCCCTGATTGGATCTCTGAGTAGCTGCCTCTCAGGATCTCATAGTACTCTCAGTCTCTGATACTCTTTGTCTATTGCTAATAAGAATGATCGATCAGCTATTGTTATCATGGAAATCCTCACGGCGCCGCGGATTCCGGCTGGGAGGTTTTCCTCTTCGTCTTCCTTAAACTGTGAAAGTTTAAGGAAGACGAACAAAACACAGCGCCGCTGCGCGCCCGCTGCGGATGTCATCAACCCGTGTTCATTCTTCAGGTAATCCTTTATATACAGATCAGAAACCGCTAAGCTAAAAACTAATTATGAAGCGAATGCTACCAGTCGAAATTTGCATTAATTTCGCGATCTCACTGCTTTAGCAGCTGCTCCATTCGCGCCGCTTCTCCGTTCCGCTTCTCTTTCACGGTTACTTGCACAACTTTACTTCGTTTCTCAGCAACAAAATACAGCCCATCTTATTTATTGAAGATTTTACATTTCCAAAAACACAGGAATCTAATGTTTCGTTTTGTACGTTGGAAGCTCATTCCCTCTCACATAATCGGAAAAGCCGGTGAATGGCAGCGCTTTTGACATTCGGAAAAATATGGTTTACTAATTTTAGCATAACTCAGGTTATACTTGGTCTATTAGCACAATTTAAAAACTGGTGTGTAGTTTATAATGTGCACTTTAAGCTCAAGTTGAAAGTGTGACTGAGGTAGGCGGAGTCTTGCTGCTACGCCGTAACAATAGACGTTAAAAGAGCTATAAGGCTATGGACCCCTATGGTTTAAGGATCGATACTCGCGGATGAAAAATCGATACTTTCCTAGGGCGGATATCGATATATATCGCCGAATCGATTTATTTATACAGCCCTAACTTACATATCCTTTGACGTAAGCTAATACAAGTGAATGGACCGAACTTCACAAAGTGCTGTTCTGCAAAGTATTTTAAGTTAATATTTGACACATTTTCTCACACACGCTAATATATTGTGTAATCAAATAAATGACTAAACAGAGTTTTTTAATGTGATTATTTAGTTGTTTTGGGGAATTTATGAATAAAGAGCACAATGTTTTTATTTGATCGAAATTATTCTGATAGTTTTTATATTGACACTGATGAACACACATACTTTTACAGCATTTTATTTAAAAATATATTGACATGAATCCATAATTTAATGTGCCTTTAACATTTCAAGAAGACAAGAAAAAAATTTCCTTTTATTTTTTGACATTTTATTGTCATAATAAAATTTGATAAATCAGACATTGTCAGACATTAGCTACATTTTTTTTTTACTTTTTTTCTGGCAAAAATATTACTGAATAAAAGTTAACTTTGCTATGGACAGCAGAGTGGAAATAAATTCCAACAGTTAATTTTATTTCATTACATTAGCCGTCTTAATACATTAGTACTTCATATTAATAATAATAATAATACATTTATTTCAAAGGCGCCTTTCTGGCACTCAAGGACACCGTACAATAATAAAAAAAAAACTGTGACAGAAACAAATAAAATGTAACAAGTAAAAGTAGATAAAAATAAATAAAACAAAACAATGTATCTATATAAAAACTATGTAAAATCAGGCAACCAATTGTGTCATGTGGAAAAGGCAGATCTAAAAAGGTGTGTTTTGAGTTCGGTTTTAAAATTTGATAATGACTTTATGTTTCTAAGGTATGGTGGTAATGAGTTCCATAGTTGGGGAGCAGAGCGACTGAAATCCCATGGTGGTGAGACGGGCAGAGGGGACAGTGAAATGGATTGAGGAGGATGATCTGAGGGAGCGAGAGGGAATGGCAATATGAATAAGATTTGAAAGATATGGTGGGGAGAGATTGTAAAGGGCCTTGAAAGTGTACAGAAGAATTTTGTAATCTATGCGGAACTTGGTGGGCAGCCAATGGAGTCTTTGCAGGACAGGAGTGATGTGGTGCATGGATGGGGTTTTGGTAATGATACGGGCAGCTGAATTCTGGACCAGTTGGAGCTTATGAAGAGATTTCTGGGTGAGACCAAACAGAAGGGAGTTGCAGTAGTCCAGGCGTGATGTCACAAGACAGTGAACAAGGATGGCAGTGGAATGGGGAGTAAGGGAGGGGCGGAGGCGGTTGATGTTGCGTAGGTGAAAATAAGCCGAGCGGGTTATGTTATTAATATGAGACTGGAAAGACAGGGTGCTGTCAAGGATGACACCCAGACTCTTTACCTGAGGGGAGGAGAAACGGGACAGTTATCAATTACAAGACTGAAGCTTTTGATTTTGGCCAGAGTAGATTTGGTACCAATGAGAAGAACCTCTGTTTTATCACTGTTAAGCTGAAGCAGATTTGAGGAGAACCAGGATTTTATTTCAGTCAAGCAGTCAGTAAGCGAAGATGGTGGGAGGTTGGAGGCGGGCTTACTGGAAACATAGAGCTGGGTGTCATCCGCATAACAGTGGAAATCAATGCCATACTTGCGGAAAATATTGCCAAGGGGAAGGAGATAAATAATGAAGAGAAGGGGCCCTAAGACAGATCCCTGTGGAACTCCTGATGTGACAGAGGAAGGCTGGGAAGAGAAGGTTTTGATCCGAATGAACTGAGTGCGGCCAGAGAGATATGATTTAAACCAGTTTAGAGGAGTCTGAGTGATGCCAATAGAGGAAGTCTGTTGAGTAGGGTGGTATGGCAGATAGTGTCAAACGCTGCACTCAAATCAAGTAGGATGAGAATGGACAGCAAGCCGGAGTCAGCTGCCATAAGGAGGTCATTGGTGATTTTAATGAGAGCTGTTTCTGTACTATGGAGGGGACGAAACCAGACTGAAACAGTTCATACAGGTTATTGTTGGATAAATAAGTGTGAAGTTGGGATGCTACTACCTTCTCAAGAATTTTGGAGATGAAAGGCAAGTTGGAGATAGGACGGAAATTATTCAGATTATAGTGATCAGCACCAGGTTTTTTTAAGATAGGGGTTATGGCAGCAATTTTAATGAAGCAGGAACTGTTCCAGTGGAGAGAGAGGAGTGAATAATGGCAGAGATAAGAGGGAGTAGGATGGGGCACAGGCTTTAACCAGGACTGTGGGAAGGGGTCAAGCAGACAGGTGACGACTTGGATTTGTGTATAAGGGTTGTAATTTCTGATGTGTTGGGAGCTGGAAGAAGGAAGGAGTGGGCTGGAGGAGAAAGTTCAAGAGTAGGACAGGGGGAGGGTTGTGAGCTGAGATGCTGGTGGATCTTAAGAATTTTACTGTCAAAAATGACATGAGGGAATTACAAAATCAGTTGAACACAATATGAAGGTAGAGAGTCCGGAACTTGAATGATGTTCTTATAAAGTGAGATATTGACTTGTGGAGCCTTCATTTGAAAGATTAAACCAGTGTAGTAAAAGGATTTGGCTTGAGTGATACAGTCCTTATAATGTAATATGTGATTTTTGTAAATGTCTTTATGAACAACTAGTCCAGTTTTCCGGTGGAGCCTCTCAAGTTGCCGTCCTTTGGCCTTCATGAGCCGAAGTTCAGGAGTAACCAGGGGCAGAACGAGCAAAAGAAACAGATCTGGTTTTAACGGAGCAACAGAGTATTGAGTGAAGACCAGTGTTGTAATGTGAGACCAGGTCATCAAGGGGGGTTGAATTTAGAGTTGAGTATATATTGTCCATGAGTGAATTGACGCCAAGGAGAGAGAATTTAAATTAATATCCTTAATGTTACGGAAGGAGATAAGACGGGAAGCTTAGTGATTGAGAGAGGGAGACAAATATTAAATGAGAGGAGGAAATGGTCAGTTATGGCAAGTTCATCAGCTGTACAATCAGAGGGGAAACACCAGAACACAGACTAGATCCAGGACATGACCCCTAGATGAGTGGGAACATTGATGAACTGCTGGAGACCAAAGCTCTGGAGGCAGGATGAAAGTCTTTAGTCAGAGAACTATTGCCATCGTCCATGTGAATATTGAAATCACCCAATACTATGATGTTTGGTGAGAGGGTTGACAGGTGAGTGAGAAGAGCGCAAGTCATTCAGAAGTCACTGTTAGTTTTCGGGGGGCGGTAGATGGTTGTGATGATGGTGGGGGTAGGTCAGAGAGCTGACACCAGTTGATTCAACGAAGAGAGGTGGGAGCAGACAACGGCGGACTTTCCACTTTCTCGCGGTGAATTATCGCGAGACCTCCTCCGGCCGGTGCCACGGGGGTTGACAGATGTAAACAAACCGGTGGAGTAGAATCATTGAGCTGAGAAAAGTCATCAGGTTGTTGCCAGTCTCAGTCAAGCATAGAAGTCAACTTAGGTCGTGAGGAGATCCTGGATGAGATGTCCCTTGCCCGTGAGTGAGCGGATGTTAGCGACCGAAGTTTACAGAGGAGTTATCGACTTTGCAGGGTGTTAGCTGACGGGGTAGGCAAGCTAGACGCTGCGGTCAACAACCCGTTGGAAGCCGCCGGAGACGACGAGAGGTAGACAGAGGTTGGGTTGAGGTTCTTGGGTTCCACGACCGCGTGATGTATTTCGGCGGTAGAAGTTGATCCGAGATAGTGTGAAGCGGGAAGTGAGGTAGATGAACGCAGGAGATAGCAGCAAATATGGATCTGACCTGTAAAGGTGTGAGAGTGCAGAGATCAGTAAGCAAGCCTAATATCTGTAGTGGTGAGGGGTCGGAGTGGAAGGTGGCGGGGTAGTCAGGTGTAGTGAGGATTGTTGAGATATTCTAAAAAAAGTGAGAAAAATGTCATAAAAAAATTTGTATATTACACTGGGAATTCTGGCCCCAGCAGGACTTCAGTCTGCTGGTCAAACTGGGAGAACTCCAACGACTTCTGAGACGTCCTGGTTCACAGGCTAAGCCAAGGATAAAAGAGAAATGATGCAAAGTGAAATAGAAAATATACATCTGATTCCTTCAGAAACAACATACATTTACAGCAGTGGTTCTTAACCTGGGTTCGATCGAACCCCACGGGTTCGGCGGAGCCTCTGCCACGGAGGTATAGACACCATGTGTAAAGTCGTGATGACGCGCGGCTTTGCCATCACTTGCTGCAGAGGATCACGTTACATTGCTTAGCCAATAAGAGCTGCGGATTAGCTTGATTGAAGGAGCTCCACTCTCAGCATGGATTTGAACTTTTGTCTTTATTTACTTCAGCAAAACTCACCGTTTTTTACCAAGTTCTGTAGCTTTCGGTGAACTTCTAAATCTGCTCCTTAGTAGCATCTTTCGGGCTTGCTACTGCTCTAGTGGCGTGGGGTGGTAACACAACTAATTAATTACATACTAAATCAAAATACCGCAGTCTTTTTTTATTATTATTTTTCATTCTCTTAAGAATGTAGAGCTAATTAAATGATCTAAACAAGACCTTAAAGTGTTTCCAGTTTCTCTCGATGGCCAACCTGGTTGAAAACTGTGGCAAATTTTAAATACCTTGGGTCATTCCTGGCAGTCAGCTCAACTTTGCTGAAAACACTGATTATATTTTGAAGAACTGTTCTCAGAGACTCTACGTTTTAAGAAGACTTAGTGATCTTGGATTTGACCTATGTCTTGAATTTGGAAAAAAATCATTTTATTTATCACTACAGAAGGGTTCAGTGAATGTGCATATGAATCTGATGGGTTCGGTACCTCAAAAAAGGTTAAGAACCACTGATTTAACAGCATGTATTTTCAGCGCTCAGCATCTATAGGTAAATACCGACATGGTGAAGCTGAGCTGTGAAACAGACTGAGGAACAGCAGCTCCAGCTCTGATCCTGACTGACCTTTCTCACAAATCCCTGATCCTCGTTAAACCTGCCTACCTGCAAAAAAAAAAAGAAATGCAGTCCAATCGCAATTGCTAATAAAACTCATTTAAATTGAACTATATGTTTAATTTATCCCTAATATAGTTTCATAAAAATTTAGAGAAACAGTGGAAAATATCATACAACATGACGCCTGGTGTTGCCTTTAGGGTGTCAATGGAATCTGGGCAAAACACATTTCACCGTAAAAACGTACTGCATGCAGTGATGAATGAAACAATGTGTAATACTTATAAATAGATAAATGTTTTGTGTTGCATACCGAATACAAATACGTTAGTTTCCCTCCTTTTTTTGTCAATAATTTACCAGGGAATTTAAGATACGTTGTTTGTAAACCAGATTTCCGTTGGTCTTTGAATGCAGCACCAGCAGTGGTTTATTAGAGCAGGACTGGCAGCTTGGAGCAGATCACAGGAAGGCTGAAATGGGGATGGACGTTCTAATTATCTTCATGTGCGCCGGAAAGGAAAACATCTGATGTTTCTCAAGGGACATGGACGCGCTGTAATCACGCTGTCAGCAAAAGGAAGGATCATTAATTAGTTTTGGTCTTTCAGCTGAGATAAGGCCAGTTAGCCGGTGAGGTGTGTCAGTAGATAACTAAAATAATTTTCTGTTTCTGTGATGATTTTTGAGAACATCTGTCGTTTTGTGCTTTGGAGAGCAGCTTCTTCTGTTTCACTACAGTCAGAGGATGAATCAGAAGATGCTGTTGGTCCAGAAATATTTACACACCCAGAACCTTTTCATGTCTCATTACAGCCACAAACCAGCTGGATTTTAACAACATAAAGTAGGAGATAACGGGGAAATGAACTGCTCATTATTTTCAGAATGTTTAACAAAGATAAATTTGAGCAGTTTGGAGGGCATTTGGATTCAGTTACCCTGAGATAAATCCTTATTGTAGCATCTTTTGATTAATTTGTCCTTAAAGGTACGTCTTTGAAAGCTTTCCAGAGACTAAAATATTTAATTTCAACCTTTATCTGTCATGTGCATAGCAGAAACATGTTTGCTTGTACAACGAAAAGCTTACTTTGGTGTCTGCAAGAATGCCACTTCAAACGGTATTCTTGCAGACAGCCGAGGCCGTAGTCCTGCCGGTGGTCGCAGGTTCAATTCCCAGCCTGGTGACATTTGCCGCACGTCTTCCTCCTCTTTCCTGTCAAGCTTCTTTAAAATGAAGGCCACTAGAGCCAACAAAACCTTTAAAAAATGCAATAAATAAATTTAGAAAATGCAACATGATTTTATAAATGTCTATATTTCACACAATATATAGTCTGAATAAAATGTCTGCTGTTCAATGGACAGTAGCTCGAGCTCATTCAGATTGGTTGGAAATTTGCCTGTCAATGTCAGATTTCAAATCTTGGCACAGTTGGAATAAAGTGTGGACTTTGATTGGGTCATTCTAGCCAGGGATGGACCGATGTACAAGTTTGGGCTGATATTAAGGTTGCTGTTGCTTTTGAAACTTTGGGGGGAAAAACAACCATATTGCTGCTGACTTCATCACTCCTTCTTTGCTTCAGTTAAACTCCTCACAATCACTGATCACGTCACACAGTGGCGCAACTACACGTTATTCAGGTGGATGCGAAAACATAAATCGCCCCCTCCCCCTCCCCCCCCCCGAAGGAAGGTATGTCAGGTCAGGTAAGGAGTGTAGAAAACATACGCTCATGTCCTCTCCCCCACCCAAGACGACGACACGTGAAAGGTAAAACTCACTACATTTACTCGTTATGTGCGCGAGCGTAAGGCGCGCTGAAGTGTATGGGAAAAACATCATTGGCGCGCCGCCCCCTCTGGTGTTGCGCCCCTATGCGTTGCATGCACTGCATACCCACTTTTGCGCCCCTGCTGTCACATGACCAACTTTGTTCACTCCCCCTCCAGAAACAAATGGCAACAAGAAGGAAATAATATTGATGGTTAATATTGGCCCAGTTTGTTTATCGGAACAATATGACTAATATCGGCTGATATTAGTCCATAGTCAGGAGGAAATCGCACGGTCTCAGAGAAGATGCTCGGGTTTTATGTCCAAACAGTCGCAGTCTGCTCTCATTGACGTAGTTACAAGATGAAAATCAAGTCCACACCAGGTTCAGGTCTATGTGAAGTATTGTGTGATTGGTCAGAAGTGTGTGGAGTGTTTCATGCAGACAGCATTGTACATGATACTGTGGGGGGGTTTAATATGGTGTTCTTCCTCTCAAGATCTACAGGTGACGACGGTTCTAGCCAGCAGGAAATTGAATTTCAAACAGACTGTCTTTATGTGTTCTTAGAACTGCTTTCTGTCTTTTGAGGTTGAGGCAGACGAGTGAGAAAATAGTTTTGTTTTTTAACAGCTGCTCTGTGCGTTTTCAGGATTTTGACCTGGCTACCATCTATGTGTCGGATGCCCAGTACAACAGAAACATCTACTTCGATACGTCGCCGCAGGCTGTCAGGTGGGGCCATCACATGTTTGTTTAACAAGATCAAGTTCTCAAACACTTGATCTTGGATAAAAGCATGTATGAAATAATGAAACCAGGCAGCCATCTTTATTGGAAAATGTTCACTTAGCTTTTTTGGTTTACAAAACTGTGTTTCATCTCTTGTGGCTTTGTCCAGGCTTTTATACGTCACACAGAGTAGGAGAATCGATAGTATAAATATCAATAGAAAATATATTAGAATGTTCAATAATTTCACTGAATTCAGATTCAGAACAGCATTCTGGGAGATGTAGGCAGAGGAAAGGCTTTAGTTGCTCAACCTCAATTGGCCTCTACTTCACTCTTTGTTTCCCTAGCAACAGCTCATTTTTGGGTATAATGTACATTGCATTTATTCCAGCGTTAGGCAAATGTATCTTGAAGGAGAATAACACTTAAATTCATTAAGAATTAATTTAGAATAAAAATAAGTCACCCTGAATTACCTTGATAGATATAATGTATGTAATAAAAGTGTGTCATTAATGAAGGGGAAAAAAGTCGATCCAGACTTTAAGTACGTTTAGGGTCTGGTGAGGATGCAATTAAATATTTTCCCCAAATATTCAATAAAAAAAAAACCTAAGTTAAGCATAATAAATTTGTAATCAAAACTTTTGGAATTGTAATTATTTCTTTTTTTTCTTTTACAAAAAGTTTTGTTTAAAAATTTTCTTTTTAATTAAATGTAATTTTGTCTCGTGAACTTAAAATGTTATTTGCCAAACATAAACTTCTATTTGCACACACCAGAAATTTTTTTGTTGTAATTTTAGGCCCTGCCCATAATGTCATGTAAGAATCACAAGCAAAAGTTTGAGTCACAAACAAAAACATAGAATAGCAAGAAAAGATTTCTGACAATAAGTTTGTTTTGCCAATAAATTTTTCACTTCATGAGACAAAAATGTGTGATTTTAATATTTTAAAAAAGTTTTTAAGCAAAACCCAGAAGGCTTTTCTCATGGTGACATGCATTAACAATTAATTTTTTTCTAAAAAGATATGCTGTACTGTTTCTAACTTTCCACAATAAATACAACAACCTGTATTAAGTTTATTCATTAAGTTAAGAGTACTATTTAATCCTGTATGTCCAAACCAACAAATATGTACGGGAAAGAAAGATACTACTTAGTGAGCTTAGTAGTAATAAAAATAAGTTAGTTATAAGAGAATTGTTTCAGAGTTATCGGAGATATAGTTTTGATAGTATTTTTTAATTTTCTTAGAAGAACGAGGAGGCTATGAGCTTCTTATCCATACTCCAACCTGGAAGGTGGCGGTAATGCACCTTAAAGTTGTTTGCCAACCGCCAGAAAAAAGACGAAGAAGAAGACGAGAAACAAGATGGCGCATGGTTTGTTTTGTTGAATTTTCGAGAGTTTGTATAAACGAGTTTATCAACAAGCATTTGACTGCTGTTGAAGAAACATTCACAGAGTTTAAAGAAATCATCAAGAGGAAGAGATGGATGATCAACGCAGACTGCTGGATTTCTCCCGGAAGCCCAAGATAATCTTATACCGAATAGGTAAGAAACGCCAGCGTTTGGATTCAGGTTAAGGTTTGAATGTATGAAGCTTTCTGCATGAGGGTCATTATAGTAACCGTTCCCCTCCTGTATACATGTTTATATATCAGATAAAAGAGCGCAAACATCACAACTACGCTGTGAGAATGGCTTATTTATGTAGAGAGAAAATAGAACCAGTTATCTTTCTTAGGGCTCTCCTCCTTAAACTGCTGAGACTTACTTTCATAAACAGGAGAAATATGAAGAACAATTCAGCAAAAGGCTAGTAAAGCAAATGTTTCACGCAACAGGGCTGGTGTCGCTGTAATAGACGCAGATTTTTTCCTGTAAACAGGATACAACAGGTTAAAATAACGAGGCAGACACAACTCCGTATTTCTAAAATCATCCTGGAAACTACTGTTTATTGTTTCTATAATGAACAGTTTCTTTTTATCCTTCCACATAAAGGCACAGCTGGTCTTTATATGAACCTGTGGCCGACGGGTGCAAATGCGCAGCAACAGAGAAAACAAGCAAACAAAAAAAGAGATGCAAAGAAATGTAATGCAGCAAACAAGAAGAGATCGTAAACAAAAGCAATAAAATGTAGCAACAAAAAGCAAAAAAACGCAACAAAAAAAGAGACGCAAATAAAATGCAACAAACAAAAAGACGCAAACAAATAGCAATAAAACGCAGCAAACAAAAAGAGACGCAAATGAAATGCAGCAAACAAAAGATGCAAACAAAAAGTGCTGAAAACGGAAGTGCTCCAGACCACTAGAGGGAGTCGAACAAAAAAACAGCTGTGTCCAAATTTAGGGTCTGCATCCTTTAAAACGGGTGTTCAGAAAAGCAGCAATGGCAGCAATTTTTTTTTTTTTTTTGCTGTATTACACAAAATGATTTTTTACAATATTTTTCGGCGAGAATGTTGATGTATAGATCTCAGATATCTTCTCGGTTCATCAATAAATCACTTAATTGCAATATTGCTCAGACGTTTTCGGAGATGTCTGCTCCCCTCGCCAGCTGTCAGCTGACCGGGCGCTCCATGTTCGGTACACCGAGACAGAACGCACGTCTCCCGGCAAATCGTTTTAAAAACTCCCGCTAGTTTCCCCCTATGAGTGGAGGCGGAACACAGATATTAAGCCTGTAAAAATTTTTGGTTCACTAAAGTATTTAATTTATTCCTGAGCAAATCGGTTTGACTAATTAAACTAAGAATTAAAACATAATAGTTTTATTTAACTGTAATGTTTTACTTCCTGAGATCTAGAGAGTATTTGAAAATGAATAATTTGCTTACATTCCTTGCTATACATGTTTAAACATTTTAGAATCAAACAGATTTCTTTTTAGTATGGAACAACCTTTATCACAAAAGGTGAAGAATAATACAGAAAAAACGAGTAAAAAACTACCTTCGAGTCCGCTTTTTTTCCTTAGCACTCTGTGCTTCACGTTGTCACGGTTGCTAAGCAACATAACGCCGAGATGGAGGCTAGGCAGCTAGCTGAAGGCTACAGCTTCTCTCTTCTGGTCGTCTATATTCGTGGCCTTCGAAGGACCCGTCTTCCGTAGACCGGGCCGTTTCTCACATAGACATAATAAAAGGACAGACGCCTAATGGACCGCTCTCGTCTTATCAGTACATATTTATATAAATATAGACAGAAATAAATAATGATTAATACTGAATAATATTATGCTGTGGCGGATACAATGTATATATTTCACACCAGAATGTATGCTTTTATTTTGAAGGAGAGAAGGTGAGGTGTGAAGTGACCAACGGTTGTGGTTCATTCCATTTTTGGTTGTATGTTGGAAGACATTGAGAATTAAACAAGACTCAAATCTTTTTGTCTTTTTCTGCTGACTTCCACATTGGTGACCCCGAACATCTGGACATGTTTTTTAACGGAATCTCACCAGATGCTGCCGCCGCTTCTCCGCCAGCTGTGGTTTCGGACCCAGTTTCTTGCCAGGCGGCCGTTGCTCCAACCGCCGCTTCCGTTTTTGCTGCCGTTATCAAGCTCCCAGAGTTCTGGCAACACGATCCAGAACCATGGTTCCAACATGTGGAAGCCCAGTTCCATCTCTGTGGGATGGAACTGGAACAGATGAGACCAAGTACTTCCATGTAGTTGCTGCGTTGGATTCCGTTTCAACACGCCGTCTGATGGGTCTGCTGAGGAACCCACCAACCGCTAACAAATACGGCGCTCTCAAGGAGAATCTGCTTCGGCTCTACCAACTGTCAGACGCGGAGCGGGCCGATCGCTTGCTCTCTCTGAATGGCTTGGGGGATCGCAAACCCTCCGAGCTGATGGAGAACATGCTGGCATTACTTGGCTCGGGAGATGTTTCTTTCCTTTTTACACATCTGTTTCTGCGCCAGCTTCCCCACCTGTTCGCACGCGCTGGCGCAGCTCCCCGCTGATCCGGACCAAGGATTATCGCTCCCTGGCTGAAGAAGCGGACCGGATTTTGTTGGCTTCCAGGCACCACAGTGAAATGCACTTCTACCAGTTGTGACACATGGAGAGTCGGAGCCTTTGACGCCGTGGCTGCGGTGACAGAGCGACGGAAGGACGACGTTCTCTGTTTCTACCATCGCCGGTTTGGAGTGAAGGCGAAGCGCTGCATTCCTCCGTGTTCGTTCGTGCGTCAGGGAAACGACAGAGTCGGCGCTCGCTAGCAGCTGTGTGTGCCGGCAGCTCGGACAAGCTGCTTTTCATCATGGATGAGGTCTCGGGACGGCGTTTCCTGGTGGACTCGGGTGCACAGCGGAGCATCATGCCAGTTTCGGCAGCGGACGTTTTGTGCAAAAGTAACGGACCGCCACTGGACGCGGCTAACGGCACCCCGATTCGCACTTTTGGCTCGAGGTTGGTGACTGTGTGTTTCAACGGACGTCAGTTTCAGTGGGACTTTGTGATAGCTTCTGTGTCTTTACCTATTTTGGGTGCAGATTTTTTGTGTGCTTTTAGGTTATTGGGGCATGTTGCTAATAGCTGCTTAATAGATGCTGTGTCTTTTGATACATACCCCTGTAAACTTGGCGGTCCCAGCCAACGACCTCTCGCCAACATGCTTGCCACAGGTGATGAGTATCAGCGTCTGTTAGCAGAGTTCGCATCTTTAACGGTTCCCACATTTTCTGCTACCGTGGCTAAGCATGGAGTGGAGCATTGTATAACTACTGTCGGTCCACCGGTTTTTGCGCGAGCGCGCCGCCTAGACACCGCTAAGTTAGCGATAGCAAAGGAGGAGTTTGCAAACATGGAGCGTCTTGGCATTGTACGGCGCTCCAAAAGTCCATGGGCATCTCCATTGCACATGGTTCCCAAAGCAGACGGGGGTTGGCAACCCTGTGGGGATTTTCGGCGCCTTAACAACGCAACCAGTAACGACAGGTACCCAATTCCTCACATTCAGGACTTTTCTGCCCGCCTGGCTGGAGCAACCGTGTTCTCTAAGGTGGACTTGGTGCGAGCAGTGGCGCAACTACATATTATTCAGGTGGATGCGAAAACATAGATCGGCGCCCCCCCACCACCCAACCTCCCGAGGGAAGGTTCGTCAGGGTGAAGGAGCGATGCTCCACCCCCCCCCCCCCCCAGGCGAAGATACGTGAAGGGGAAGGGTAAAATTCGCTACATTTACCTCGTTATGTGCGCGAGGTGAAGGAGCGTTACACGCGCCGAAGTGTATGGGAAAACAATCATCGGCGCGCCGCCCCTCCAGACGGGGTTTTGGCGCCCCCTCTGGTGCTGCGCCCCTATGCGTTGCATACCCTGCATACCCACTTTTGCGCCACTGGGTGCGAGGCTACCATCAGGTTCCAGTCCATCCTTTAGATGTACCCAAAACTGCAGTTATCACGCCTTTTGGTCTTTTTGAGTTTTTACGGTGCCCTTCGGTCTTAAAGGCACAGCGCAGACTTTCCAGCGGCTTATGGATTCGGTCCTGCAGGGTATGCCGTTTTTGTTCGTCTATTTGGACGACATTGATGGCTAGTCCCTCTGCGGAAGAACTCATGGTGCACCTTCGGCAGCTGTTTGTTAGGCTCAGTGAACATGGCCTGATCGTGAACCCAGCTAAATGCCAATTTGGACTGCCTGCTGTTGAGTTTCTGGGACACAAAGTGTCTTCTCAAGGGGCGGTTCCCCTGCCTGCAAAGGTTGAAGCAGTTTCCGATTTTCCCCGCCTCCCTCAGTGAAGCCCCTGCAGGAGTTTTTGGGTATGATTAACTTTTATAACTGTTTCATCCCACGGGCAGCTCACCTCATGCACCCCTTGTATGAGGCACTTAGAGGCAAAAAAGGGACCAGCAGATTGAGTGGACCCCGAGAGGGTGCAGACATTCGATGATGCCAAGAAGGCCTTGGCTAATGCTGCGCTTTTGGCCCATCCATCTCCAGTTGCTCCTGTGGCTATAACAACTGACGCCTCTGATTATGCAGTTGGGGCAGTTTGTGAGCAATGGGTAGATGGTGCCTGGCAACCCCTCGCTTTTTTTAGCAGGAAACTGTGGGATGCTGAAAAAAATATAGCACCTTTGACAGGGAACTGCTTGCCCTTTTTCTGGCAACACGCCATTTCCGCTTCATGTTGGAGGGCAGGGACTTTACTGCTTTTGTTGACCACAAGCCTCTCACTTTTGCTATGGCAAAAGTTTCTGAACCGTGGTCGGCTCGGCAACAGCGGCATTTATCTGCCATTTCAGAGTTCACTACTGACATTCAGCATGTAGCTGGCAAGAATAATCTGGTGGCTGACTGTCTGTCCAGACCAAGGGTTGCTTCTGTGCATTTAGGTGTGGACTACCTCGCCATGGCCACAGACCAACTGACCGACTGACCGACCCAGATATTCTGGCCTTTAAAGCAGCTGAATCCAGTTTGCATTTAGAGGAGGTCTCCTTTCATGAGTGTGGCACAACCCTTCTTTGCGATGTCTCGACTGGCAAACCTCGGCCTTTGGTCCTTCTAGTTGGCGTCGGCGGGTTTTTGAGGCAGTTCATTCCTTTCACACCCGGGCGTCAAAGCTTCTGTTAAACTGGTAGGGCAAAGTTTGTGTGGCCGGGACTCCGTAAAGGTGTACGGACATGGGCTTTCCTGTTTGGCTTGCCAGCGTGCCAAGTGAAGTAAATAATAGCCATTGCCATCTGTGTAAACTTTTCTGGTGAATGTTATAACGTGTAATATTATTATTTTATTATATTGTTTCATTTCTATAATAGGCTCTTGTATCAGATATCTAAGTCAGTGTTAGAAAATAACTGAAACTTAAAAAAAAAAATCTCAATTAGCTTTCAGAGCGGGGACTGAACACCAAGTACTATAGCACATACCAGCTAGCATTAGCTGATATTCACTAAATAAGTAAAGTAATATTCTAATTACAAAATATACACAATATTATGTCCATCTTACTTGCGAAACGTTGTCTGTCAAGCCCTCATGTCAATAGTCCGTCGATCTGATCAACAATATCCTGCGGTGCTGAGGCATCTTTGCTGTTTTGGTCCAGCACAGCAGGAGGGTTTCGTTTGCGTCTCTTTTTTTGCTTGCTACATTTTATTTGCTTTTTGTTTCCGTCATCTCTTCTTGTTTGCTGTATTTCATTTGTTTGCGTCTCTTTTTTTTGCATGTTTTCTCTGTTGCTAAGCATTATCATTATTCTTAGCAGTAAAATAGAAAAGTCTGGTGAAAGCCAGTGCATGTCCTGTACCAGTCAAACTAAGAAAATATATATAATAGAATAATATAAATAAATAAAAAAGTTAATTGCTCCAACATAGAAATATTAAAATACTAGAAAATTATTTTTAAACAATAACGATCATGCCTGGAGGGAATAATTAATATATTTAATTTGGTAATTTTCCAAATGTCAGCTGAATGTCTGCACTCTTGAATTTTCAGATGTGTTTATTTGGTGATTTCTGTCTTAAATGATGAAAGTCTGTTAATTACTTCAGTAACGTTAACAATTCCTCTTTTTTTCTGTTTTCCTCTCCAGATTGCCTGCAACATAACGTTTATGAGAAAGATGTATAACCAGGACCAGGACGAGGTAGAACCTCTGCAGGTGAAACAAGAAAAAGAAGAGCCAGAAGATCAACATATAAAAGAAGAGCAGCAGGATCTAGAATGTCAACAAATAAAAGTGGAAGAGAAAGAAGTTTACTCCAGTCAGGGTGAAGAACAGCTGAATTAAAGAGACTGATACCTGCATGGTGGTTCCTGTTTATGAACAAACAAACAAACTGAATCAGAACAAGGAGCAGGTCATCTTCAGGAAGCTAAGCTGAGAAGCAAAATCAGAATAGAAGAAAACCTTTCTCCTGTGTGACCTGTAAAAAGCTTTTGCTTGCAAATATTCTCTTGATGCTCATATGAGGATTCACAGGTGAAAAGCTGTTTTCATGTGTGACCTGTGGAAAAAGTTTTAGTCGAAAAACGAATTTAACTCGGCACATGATGATTCACACAGATGAAAGCCGTTTTCATGTGGGACCTGTGGAAAAAGTTTTAGTCAAAAAATTGGTTAACTCGGCACATGATGATTCACACAGATGAAAAGCCGTTTTCATGTGGGACCTGTGGAAAAAGTTTTAGTCAAAAAATTGGTTTAACTCGGCACATGATGATTCACACAGATGAAAAGCCGTTTTCATGTGGACCTGTGGAAAAAGTTTTAGTCAAAAAATTGGTTTAACTCGGCACATGATGATTCACACAGATGAAAAGCCGTTTTCATGTGGGACCTGTGGAAAAGTTTTAGTCTAAAATTTAACAAGCAATGAGATGAAACATGTGGGACCTGTGGAAAAAGTTTTAGTCAAAAAATTGGTTTAACTCGGCACATGATGATTCACACAGATGAAAAGCCGTTTTCATGTGGGACCTGTGGAAAAAGTTTTAGTCGCAAATTACATTTAACCAGCACATGATGATTCACACAGGTGAAAAGCCATTTTCTTGTGGACCTGTGGAAAAAGTTTTAATCACAAACTTAGTTTAACTAACACACAGGTGAAAAGCCGTTTTCATGTGGGACCTGTGGAAAAAGTTTTAGTCTAAAACCGGCTTTAACTCGATCACATAAAAAATTTTCATGTGGGACCTGTGGAAAAAGTTTTAGTCAAAACTTAGTTTAACTCGCACATGATGATTCACACAGGTGAAAAGCCGTTTTCATGTGGACCTGTGGAAAAAGTTTTAGTCTAAAACAGGCTTTAACTCGGCACATGATGATTCACACAGATGAAAGCCGTTTTCATGTGGACTGTGGAAAAAGTTTTAGTCAAAAAATTGGTTTAACTCAGCATGAACACAGGTGAAACGCCGTAGAACTATTTTTCGTATGTCCTATGTAGAGGTTCATATAAAACAGTGTTTCTCAACCTTTTTTGGGCCAGCGCCCCCTAGCCTTTTTCCAGGTCCCTCACTGCCCCCCACCAAAGAATTTGTAGGATACTTTGCACTGACTATTATTTTATCATTAATATTACTATCGCCATTGTAGATGTTTTGATTTTTATGCTTGTTTCTGTATTTATCATCAAAAATAATTTCCCAGAGAACAATGTCATGGGAATAGAAATTATTTTCACAGGCGTCTATGAAAAATGCAATGAACATTCAAGTTAAAATTGGTAGGCCTAACAGCAGCAAATCAGAGTGGAAAAAATATTTTTATTTTGTGCCATTTTATAGTTGTTAAATGTTTCACAAAATGACCAGATAAAAAATGTACAACATGCCAGTTTAAACTTTGAACTATTTGCAAAACGACTGACTGAGCTCTGCAACATTAAAACATGGATAGAACTGTAACTACATTAATCATAGCTCTTCTCTTCAGTGTTTGTCAGTTTCTGGTGGTGCAGCTCTATGCTGCCTTCAGGAGAATGGGACATCAGAGTATCATCCATAAAATTTCACCCACATGGCATTTATTGCGCAAACCAGAGCTTTCAATGAAAAACAACATTTCCAAGTCCTTTTAATGTCATACAAATTTGAGACAGAAACATGGATTATATCTTTATATAGACCTGTCTATTGATTTATAGATTAATAGTTTTACTGGACAGAAATGACAAAGAACAAATCTGGTTCTTAATCAAATCCTAATGAGTCAAATTGAAAGTGTCATGGAGTCATCAGCCTCAAGACATTAACACTGACATGAAAAATAATATTGAAGAAATATATCAAATCTAATTAAAAACATAAATAAGTGATCAGTTCTTTACTGTTATGGTCTGTAAGATATATTTATTCTCAGTACTAGATGTGGTCTCAACAAACAAATGGCATCAACAATATTATTTCACCTTTTACCTGGAAATAGTGTATGTTTATTCTTGCCATACAGTCTCTGTATTAATTATTACTCAAAAGGTCTTGCCATACCAGTTTATTCCTCTGTATTAACTTTAGTTTCTTAGTTTATTCTTGCATTTTGTTCTTCATTCATTTCCATTTAGTTTCCTTTGATTAGCATTATCCTCTCTTGGCTTATTACTATGTCCACTTTAGTTTCTTTCCTGTTGCTACATTTTTATAATTTCAGTAATTTTCACTCATCACCTGCTGCGCTGCCTAATCGTCATGTGTTTCACATCATGTGTTGATTTTTCACTGTTCAGCGTTGGATTCTCTGTTTTTATGCCATAATTCACATCTAGTTCGTCGCTCCGTTTTATGTCCCGCTTCTCCTGTTTCAGAGTTTTGCACAATGGGCGGCCTTTTTTTTCTAAGCCCCTAAGGTGCAGGGCGGTCGGGAAGCGTATCGATGGGGAAAAGGCAGACCGACATAAACCTTTTAAAACAACGGAAACAATTTCTGCATTCTGATTATTGAAATTAAAAAGTGCTGTGTTGTTCTATCACCCCGTTTCATACCGGACCACTTACAGCACCGTGTTAACTCTATAAAATGAACGCTCTCTATCGTGGTATCACCCATGGAGGGATTTCTTGATTTAAATGGGTTCATTTTTCAGAGGGATACAAGTGAGGGTATCGGATTTTAGCTACCAGTAGCAGGAGAACGGAGCTGTGCCAAGAAGCTAACAGAAGCTAACAAACACTGAATAGAAGAAGAGCTGCCATCGATACAGTTGCAGCCAAGCATGATTTAATGTTACACAATACAGTTTTACCAAGTTGCTCAAAGTCTAAACTGGCATTGTTGTGCATTTAAGGTGTAAAGTTTACCTTCGACCAAACGCCCCGCATCCCAGCGCCCCCCTTTTGTAAAAATGTCCGCCAGCGACCCCTGCCATCCTCTGAACGCCCCCTGGGGGGCGGTACCGCCTACGTTGAGAACCGCTAATATAAAAGATGAAAACTGGAGGGCTTCTTGTCTATAAAGTGGGAAAATTGTTTAATTTTTGAATTTGTTAAATGTGATCATTTGGATCTTGTCATTTGCATATTGGAGATATAAAATATGAACTTCCAGGATTGATTTGTATTTTTCTGTATAGAGAGAATGAGTGGGGTGAATGAAATTTACTTTAATACATTTTTAATCCAAAATAAGATGTGCTGTTGTGTACTATTAGTAGATTTTCATTAATTGTTTGCAATCTGAAATTTACAGTATTAAAAATATCTTTGATAGGTTTATCTTTACAGCAAAACTAGACTGAAACTGATGTTTCAAATTATATTAACCAGTCTATATAAAAGCTTTTCAAATAAGTTAGCATGCCCTTTTACTTAGAAAATGCAATATACAATATAAACATATTTTCCTTCATTGATTGTTCTTGATTGTACAAATTATGTGTGATTATTGTCTCCAATAATTTGGTGTGTCGCTTGTCTTAGTTGTATAATTCTTCTATTTTCTGCTGTGGCTGTTTTCTGTCAAAGATCACTATCTTTTTTTAAAGTTTAAACTAATTTAATCTATAAACATATAAATATGCATTTTATTAAGTCCTTACAAAGTCATTTATGACTTGCATATCCTTTGACGTAAGCTAATACAAGTGAATGGACCGAACTTCACAAAGTGCTGTTCTGCAAAGTAGTTTAAAACCCTCCTGTTATGTTGCGGGTCAATTTGACCCGCTTCAAAGTTTAAAAATTTTTTAAAAGAAGTATTTTTTCTGCATGAAACTATTTCTATTTGCCTTAATAGGTGCACTCTATGTATAAAATGAAAATGGTTCATTTTACACATTTGCAGCCCCCCTGGGTCTATTTGTTACATCGATACTGTTCGGGTCAATTTGACCCGGCAGTCAAGTTAAAGGGTAAAAAGGTTAAAAAAATGTCCAATTCTATTTGTTTCTTTGCACCTATGAGACATATTTCACCACACACACACCACACCACACATGCATGCACACACACACCACACACACCCTAAACAATCACGCAAACCCACTCTTTCACTATTCTCTTTACTTCACTAGAAAGCTGCCTGAAAGCAGGTGTTCATACAACTTTTGACAGGTACCTTTTCTGTTCCCCTGGACAAACTCCACCCAAACTGAGTGGACACTCAGTAGAAGTGGAGGGAACATAAATACTCTCTGTAAGGGAGTCCTAAACACATTACACACTGAAGGTACATGTGATATTGTCACTGTCAGAGATTAGGTAAATGAGCAGCAGGGAAATAAAAAGATGAAACCCTGGAAGCTCTGGAACTTCTTGTTGATCATTCCAGGGTTGACTAGGATGGCAGTAACTCGCATTATAGACATCAAGTCAGTCTTTGAGCTACTCAGGCTTTGTGTAATACAGAAAATCCTTGTTGAAATGACAGATCTAAAAGGAAGGTGAGTTTTTGGAGAGAACTGGAAGGAGCTGGACCAAATGCATTTACATGCATATTTGGAGGTCCTCATTCTGACCAGAGTTTATAAGTCAAAGGACGAGTCAACAGCCAGTCTAAGGGATGCAGAGACAGGCAGGGTAATATTTCGGGCCATAATGTTTCTGGAGACTTTTCTCCAGAGTAATCCGATTTGACAATCGATGGACAAGACAAACTAGCAGCTAATAGAACAGTGTGGTACATATGGGTTGTAACTTTCCCTGTTCTATAACCCAGGCCCTAATGTCACAGTAGATTGAAGACTTGTGGCATTCATAAAGTTCACCCCTGGCATTCAGAAGGCATATATTGCCTAAATGAGTAGCGACCCTACTCATTTAGGCAATATATGCCTTCCACACAGCTAAATATGGCATAAAATCTGGGCAGCATGTGATGAAAAACCCAGTTTTGTTTTGAACACGCAGATTTAAACTGGAAAACCAGCTGGAGGATCATCTTCAGGACTCATTTGTTGTGTAACGACGCTCTACCTGGAGAGGAGTTCTTCACAGTGGTTAAGGATCTGCTTTCTCGCCGGTTTGCCTTCCATACGCTGTACATCAAGCTGTATCACCCTGAAAGGCTGCAGCGCTACTGGAACCCCGAGCCGTACCGCATTCTGGAGTGGGTGGGGCTCGGTTTGGTGGGGCAACCGCGCTCCTCCTCTCAATCCCTTACTGTAACCCCTGCTCCCTCTCCTTCACTCTATCGGCCAACCACCTCGTCTTCTTCACCCTCTACTTTATGGTGGCCGCCGAGCTGATAGGAAGGCACTACCTCTTGGAGATGCGGAGAATCTCCCCGCAGCTCTACGCCGTCTCCCCGGCAACCGAGTGCTGCACCCGGCCATGCTTTTCCCCGGCAACGCCTCGCTAAGGGTGGCGGACTTCCTGGATGGCTCGATCTGCTACAAAGGGAACGCCAAGGATATGGTTCTCTACCGCAAGGCCAGGACCACTCTCGGAGAAAGAGCGCACAGCGTGGAACCCAACCTCGTCACGCACATCGGGGCCTATTCCTCAGTCAGACCCAACCCATCCAGCCCAAACTCCTCTAAAAAAACA
The DNA here is from genome assembly GCF_904066995.2 of Poecilia reticulata. Classification (NCBI taxonomy): domain Eukaryota; kingdom Metazoa; phylum Chordata; class Actinopteri; order Cyprinodontiformes; family Poeciliidae; genus Poecilia; species Poecilia reticulata. The sequence goes on along the minus strand of NW_027675177.1, from coordinate 19,057 downwards.
CTTCACTGCAAAAAGTGTTTTTTGGTCTAGTTTTTGGTGCAGATATATTGGTACACTTAAAATAATACAAGTTATAAGTAACTTTTCATCAAGATAAAGTGGCTTATTTTAGCTCAGTAATTTCTTAACATTCCTCTGGCAGATTATTTGACTGATAACATAGGAAAAATGTCTTGGTATGCACTGAAACAAAGAATTGAGCTCCAGCTTATAAAAAAAATGTAGTTAATTTGTTACATATAATCACAGTAAGTTTTCCAAACTATAAAATAACTTAAAATATTTACGTGTATTAACTTAATTTGATTACATGTAACAAATTAACTCTTTTTTTTTTAGTTGAATCTTTTCAGTGTAAGTGAACTACTCCTTTTTTTTGTCAATATTAAGGAATTATTTTCTTAAAACGTGCACCTATTTATTGCAGAAAATGTACTTGTGAGCTAGTGTGGTCTTATTTCAAGTGTACTAAGATATTTGTTCTAAAAATGATTGTGAAGATGTGTTTTTAGTGTTGGGTTCACTTTTTTCTGTCACATCATGAAGGCAGAACATGTTGATTTTTGGTTTGGAAATGTTAATGAATGTTTAGACAGGTTTACTGAGTTTTACTTTACTTTACTCACTCTTTTCCACCTGAGTTGCACTTTTAGTTTGAGCTGCCTTCACCAGTTTCTGTCTTTTGTATTAAGTTAGTTTTAGGTGGGAAAAATAAAATAAAGTAAAAGCTGCCAGTTGCATAGAAAGCAATACAACTGAATGGGGTGGCTTTAATTGTTTTCCATATTTAAAAACATGACAAAGGTGATTAGCTTTTCAAATGGGTTTTGGTATTTTTTATTATTTTTCCCAGATTTTTGGATACGTATGATTGCTACGGGATGTTTTATATTCACTTTAAAAACTGACAAATTTTTCTAAAATCATACTATAATTAGAAGAAATGAGGTTGTGGGAATCTGTTAAATATCATCTACAGGCAGCAGGTCATCAGGAGTTATTTTGGCTTGATCTGGGTTTTTAATTTGAAATATTTCCTTAGGTCAGTTGGCCCAAAAAGTTAACAATGGCAAAGTTTAAACTTATGATTTTAATGACAACTTCATTTGCAAGGACCACGCCACAAAGATATATGATTAAAGATTTATTGATGAAGGGATGAATGATCTTGACGTGGTCATTCTGAGAATAATGGCGAGTTTGAGAAGTGAAGATTCTGCGTGGGGGTTTGGTCTTCGGGAAACGGCAAATTAAACCTGTGTCCATTTTGTTTTATAGCCTTGGCTTTGCAGATTTATTTGCTTTGCTTTATTTTTAAAATTGAATGAGAAAAAAATATGTATCTCCTGATGCTGGAAATCTTTGGGAATCTGTTCATTTAACTTGTTCATTTTGAGCTGATGATTTGAACACAGAACCTCTTTGAAATATGATTAAAGTAAAAAAAAATGTAGTTATTTAAAAATTGGAATAACTAGAAGAAGAATATTTTTTTGATTTTCTTACAGTTTGTCTGCAGACTGGATGAGTTTTAAACATATCTTTACAGTTTATATGTGTTTGTCCAACATGTTTCTGGTAAAAGTTTTATAACTGATTAAAAGGAAGCTATCTTAAACAGCAGATGTTTTCAGACTTAAACTGCTGTCAGAATGCTGTAAAACCAAACATAGCTGTATATTGTACAACTATATAAAAGAGAAACACAATTTTTTAGTGAAAAAACCTTAAGAGAATAATAAACCCAATTACTGTGCAGGATCTCATCTCATGTTTCCGTTTCTGTAATTAGATTTGTCTTATAAGCTTTACAAAGCAGAGCAAATCACCGATTTCACTGATTCTTTAACTGATGTTAGTGGATGCATGAATGCCTGTACTTCTCAATCTGCTGCTGAAGTGACTAAACAAATAAGATAAAACTTTACCTTTTCACAAGTTCTTGGATTAAATCACTGCTTTTATTGTGCAGAGGCAAACAGAGGTGAATAGATCTGATGTTGGGCTGAATTCCCATTACAACCTGTTGAGTTTTTCTGTCTTACTGCCCAAGAGTCCTGGTTTAGCAAAGGGATTGCACCAAAATGCTGAACTTCAATTGCCACCAATCCACTGACCCCTCAGTGTCACTGAATGTGCCTTAGATGTGCTACCCATGGACTTGCTTGGTTATTTTTTAACCTTTATGAACCTCAAGTGAATTATTCATTTGTTACTTTGAAGACAAATGGGTAGATACAAGCGGCCATTTCCTCCAGTGAAGCCGCCGCTAACCATTTACAAAGTAAGCTAACTGTTAACATGTCCCACTCGGTCATCAAGGGATCCTCAGCTTCATGGACTCAATCCTCAGTTTGATGGTAGATCACCTTAGTATATCCATAATTGATCTGCTGCCCGCTCCTGGCACGTTTTTTTATCCCTGACATATTTCAAGCAGGCTTTGAATAAGATTTCCGTAAAGTAACTTACTTTATAACAAACACAGCGATTTCAAACATGGCGCTCCTGCAGCCTACTCGTCCACTCTTGCCCATCATCAACAGGTCGGCGCCAAAGTAACAGGCCTCAGTCAACACAGAGATGATCTCTATTGGATCCAGTGGCGATTCTAGACCTAATTTAGGGGGGCTTTAGCACCCCGGAATAGGGTTGCCATCCGTCCTGTAAAATACGGAGTCGTCCCATATTTGGCCTTTGAATGTGCATCCTGTAATGAACCGTACATGGTGTCGGCCCACATGGGTTTGTCTATTTAGGGCCCAGGTAGGCCCCACGTAGGCTGTGGCCCTAGATGGGCAAACCCATGTGGGGCCACCATGGAGCCCACAGACAAACCTTTATGGGACCCATATATCAGCCCTCCTTTCCCCCACATGGGGCCCACCAAGGCATGCTGGCAGGGCTTAAGGGGTAAGCTTGCTATAACTTTGTGCAAAGGTTTATCACAGGACTTTAAGAGTCTCAGGGTTGCTTCCTATGTTAAAACTAAGCAAAATGAACATATTAAAAGTATTCACAACCTCATAAAAGTTTTGGCACCCTGGTCAATTTTGATTTTTATGAGGTCAGAAACAACAGACATTAGGTTGTTGTTGTTGTTGTTGTGCTATTAGCTAGCTGCTAGCTAACTATTTTGCTAGCAACACAAGATAACTGAAAAGCTTCTTCCCTGTATCGTTAATGATATCAGTCATTCTTCAGCATTGCTTATGCAATAGGGGCAGATCGCTCGTCCAAAACGAATCAACTCCATAATCGATATATGTCAGATCTTCTATTTTCCTTTGCTGTATAATGTACATTGCATTTATTCCAGTGTTAGGCAAATGTATCTTGAAGGAGAATATCACTTAAATTCATTAAGAATTAATTTAGAATTTAAAAAAACTCATCCTGAATTACCATGATAGACATAATGTATGTAATAAAAGTGTCATTAATGAAGGGGAAAAAAGTCGATCCAGACTTTAAGTACGTTTAGGGTCTGGTGAGGATGCAATTAAATATTTTCCCAAAATAATTAAAAAAAAAAACAGTTAACCAAAATAAATTTGTAATCAAAACTTTTGGAATTGTAATTATTTCCCTTTTTTTCTTTTTTTTTTTTACAAAAAGTTTTGTTTAAAAATTTTTTTAAAATTAAATAAGTAATTTTGTCTCGTGAACTTAAAATGTTATTTGCCAAACATAAACTTCTATTTGCACACACCAGAAATCTTTTTGTTGTAATTTTAGGCCCTGCCCATAATGTCATGTAAGAATCACAAGCAAAACTTTGAGTCACAAACAAAAACATAGAATAACAAGAAAAGATTCCTGACAATAAGTTTGTTTTCCAAATGATTTTTTCACTTCATGAGCAAAAATGTGTGATTTTAATATTTTAAAAAGTTTTTAAGCAAAACCCAGAAGGCTTTTCTCATGGTGACATGCATTAACAATTAATTTTTTTCTAAAAAGATATGCTGTACTGTTTCTAACTTTCCACAATAAATACAACAACCTGTATTACGTTTATTCATTAAGTTAAGAGTACTATTTAATCCTGTATGTCCAAACCAACAAATATGTACGGGAAAGAAAGATACAAGATAGTGTATTTTACAAGATAGTGAGCTTAGTAGTAATAAAAATAAGTTGGTTATAAGAGAATTGTTTCAGAGTTAATCGGGAGATATAGTTTTTGATAGTATTTTTAATTTTCTTAGAAGAACGAGGAGGCTATGAGCTTCTTATCCATACTCCAACCTGGAAGGTGGCGGTAATGCACCTTAAAGTTGTTTGCCAACCGCCATAAAAAAGACGAAGAAGAAGACGAGAAACAAGATGGCGCATGGTTTGTTTTGTTGAATTTTCGAGAGTTTGTATAAACGAGTTTATCAACAAGCATTTGACTGCTGTTGAAGAAACATTCACAGAGTTTAAAGAAATCATCAAGAGGAAGAGATGGATGATCAACGCAGACTGCTGGATTTCTCCCGGAAGCCCAAGATAATCTTATACCGAATAGGTAAGAAACACCAGCGTTTGGATTCAGGTTAAGGTTTGAATGTATGAAACTTTCTGCATGAGGGTCATTATAGTAACCGTTCCCCTCCTGTATAAATGTTTTTATATCAGATAAAAGAGCGCAAACATCACAACTACGCTGTGAGAATGGCTTATTTATGTAGAGAGAAAATGGAACCAGTTATCTTTCTTAGGGCTCTCCTCCTTTAACTGCTGAGACTTACTTTCATAAACAGGAGAAATATGAAAACAATTCAGCAAAAGGCTAGTAAAGCAAGTGTTTCACGCAACATGGCTGGTGTCGCTGTAATAGACGCAGATTTTTTCCTGTAAACAGGATACAACAGGTTAAAATAACGAGGCAGACACAACTCCGTATTTCTAAAATCCTCCTGGAATCTGTTCTGTTTATTGTTTCTATAATGAACAGTTTCTTTTTATCCTTCCACATAAAGGCACAGCTGGTCTTTATATGAACCTGTGGCCGACGGGTGCAAATGCGCAGCAACAGAGAAAACAACCAAACAAAGAGATTCAAAGAAATGTAATGCAGCAAATAAGAAGAAATGACGCAAACAAAAGGCAAATAAAATGTAGCAAACAGCAAATAAAATGCAACAAACAAAAAGAGACGCAAATTAAATGCAGCAAACAAAAGATGCAAACAAAAAGTGCTGAAAACGGAAGTGCTCCAGACCACTAGAGGGAGTCGAACAAAAAACAGCTGTCCAAATTTAGGGTCAGCATCCTTTAAAACGGGTGTTGAGAAACGCAGCAATGGCAGCAATTTTTTTATTTTTTATTTTTTTTGCTGTATTACACAAAATGATTTTTTACAATGTTTTTCGGCGAGAATGTTGATGTATAGATCTCAAATATCTGCTAGGTGCATCAATAAATCACTTAATTGCAATATTGCTCACGTTTTCGGAGATGTCTGCTCCCGCTGCATTAACAGCCAGCTCCCCTCGCCAGCTGTCAGCTGACCGGGCGCTCCATGTTCGGTACACCGAGAGAGAACGCACGTCTCCCGGCAAATCGTTTTAAAAACTCCCGCTAGTTTTCCCCGATGAGTGGAGGTGGAACACAGATATTAAGCCAGGTAATAGTTGTAAAAAATTTGTTTCACTGAAGTATTTATTCCTGAGCAAATGGGTTTTACTGATTAAAGTTAAGCCTTCAAACATAATAGCTTTATTTAACTGTAATGTCTTACTTCCTGAGATCTAGAGAGTATTTGAAAATGAATAATTTGCTTACATTCCTTGCTATAAATGTTTAAACATTTTAGAATCAAACAGATTTCTTTTTTAGTATGGAACAGCCTTTATCACAAAAGGTGAAGAATAATACAGAAAAAAGAGTAAAAAACTACCTTCTAGTCCGTTTTTTTCCTTAGCACTCTGTGCTTCACGTTGTCACGGTTGCTAAGCAACATAACGCCGAGATGGAGGCTAGGCAGCTAGCTGAAGGCTACAGCTTCTCTCTTCTGGTCGTCCATATTCGTGGCCTTCGAAGGACCCGTCTTCCGCAGACCGGGCCGTTTCTCACATAGACATAATAAAAGGACAGACGCCTAATGGACCGCTCTCGTCTTATCAATACATATTTATATAAATATAGACAGAAATAAATAATGATTAATACTGAATAATATTAAGCTATACATGTTTAGCGCGCACACACACACACACATAGGAAACCTTCAAAACAAAAACGGGAGATTTGGGAGGTACCTTACTTTGACAGAGTGAAGTTCATAATAGCCATTGCCATCTTTGTAAACTTTTCTGGTGAATGTTATAACGTGTAATATTATTTTTATAATGTTTCATTTCTATAATAGGCTCTTGTATCAGATATCTAAGTCAGTGTTAGAAAATAACTGAAACTTTTTTAAAAATAATCTCGGTTACTTTCAGAGCGGGGACTGAACACCAAGTACTATAGCACTATACCAGCTAGCATTAGCTGATATTTCACTGGTGGACATATATACAGTAAAGTAATATTCTAATCACAAAATATACACAATATTATGTCCATCTTATTTGCGACACGTTGTCTGTCAAGCCCTCACGTCAATAGTCCGTCGATCTGATCAACAATATCCTGCGGTGCTGAGGCATCTTCTGCTGTTTTGGTCCAGCACAGCAGGAGGGTTTTGTTTGCGTCTCTTTTTTTGTTTGCTACATTTTATTTGCTTTTTGTTTCCGTCATCTCTTCTTGTTTGCTGTATTTCATTTGTTTGCGTCTCTTTCTTTGTTTGCATGTTTTCTCTGTTGCTAAGAATTATCATTATTCTTAGCAGTAAAAAAAGATAAGACCTGGTGAAAGCCCAGTGCATGCTGGTCCTGTACCAGTCCCTAAACTTACAGAAAATGGACAAACTGTCAAGATTCTGGGTTCTTGGGTTAGGAATTTTTTTTAAGTAAAGAAACAAAAAATTTCTTTACATGAAACATGAAACTGAACTCAAAGTTCAAAGTAATAAAAATAAAAAGTTAATCGCTTCAACATAGAAAATACTCGAAATAATACTAGAAAATAATTTTTAAACAATAACAATCATACCTACAGTGAATAAATTAATCAGAAATATTTAATTTGGTAATTTTCCAAATGTCAGCTGAATGTCTGCACTCTTGAATTTTCAGATGTGTTTGTTTGGTGATTTCTGTCTTAAATGATGAACGTCTGTGTCATGAAAACTGGTATAAGAGTGTGAGATCTGTCCAGGTACACGCAGAAAACGGAATAAAGGCCTGAGAGATAACAGCAAATCTTGTATGTTGATTTAATGATGATTAAGAGAAACAAGTATAAAATATAATACATCTGTAAAAGTAAGAACGTCTGTAATGCATAATCAACATATATGTACTGTCTTTTTGATAAGTTAGAATGTTATAATACATTAGAGAAATTTAGGTTTGTACCTTTGAGTTAATAATAACAGCTTGATTATTGTACAATGATCATTGATTATTAAAAATAAGAGATGTGAGGAAGAGTCATACTGAAGTAATAAGTTGATAAAGTAACACATTGATTATGTTTTGTGATGAATTACAATGACTGAATGAAGAGAGACTTAAGATTGTAAGAAACAGAATAAAACTGTGTGGTAATGAGTACACTGAGCAGGGTGGGGTTGCTGGGGGAACAGATGGCCAGAAACAGATGGCCAGTGGAAAATTGATTATGCTTTGTGATGAATTACAGATGGCCAGCGGAAAAAAGGGGAAGTACCGGAGAGTTGCTGTAATGAGGCATAAGTGAGTCATAAGGGAGGTGATGGTTGGGGAAGGTTGGGACTTTCCACAGACAGTGGGACGGCTCTAAAGTCACGTAGCCCTGCCCCGTAGACAGCCCTGGGTTGAGAGGGTATAAAAACCAGAGGATAGGGGAGGAAAGACGTTCTTCGTCCGCGGCGCAGAAGAGGAGCCAACAAGAGGAAGCAGGCTAAAGACCAGCAGAGGACCGCACCCCGGGACCAAGGGAAGCTCAAGACTTCACGCCGCCAAGAAGGGACGAGTTCCATCAGCCCCGACCCTGGTTCCTGATCCGACCAACTCCTCTGCCTCTACCCAACATTCTCAACTCTACTGCAGCAGACTTGGAGAAGAGACAGAGGTCATTTAAAGACAAAGATTCTGCACGTTAGAAGGATAACGAACAGTTCTGCTCTGCTTCTCTTCTGAAAGAGGACTTTGCTCTTCCGGGGCAAAGACTTTGGCCAAGGATATTTGAAGATTACAGCTGCCGAGACCAAGTGCCATTGGGTATGAGTTGACCTGCCTCTCCCCCCAAAGTCTCGCTCAGTAAACTCAGTGACACAGGTTAGGGATAGGAATGAAGACAGGATGTGATTGATTTTAAATTGATTTTATTATATTCTTACCGATTTCATAATCTTTGGAAAATAAACCTGCTTGTCATTTGCCCCTGCTAAAGCTTGCTTAATAAAGTTATATTCTAAAATACTAATGAGAATTGTGGACAGTGAATTTAATTGTGTCATTTTTAATCAGTATTGGTTTTGCTGATTGTAGTAAAGAAAGCATACATGATTCTAGAGATGTGGTGACTTTGTGTTTTCCTCTGGTGAGTGTTGGAATAATGACCCTGGGACTTAAATCTAAGTCACTAAATCCAATCTAGCCGTTAACAAGTGCCGTTATTTTAGGGAAGGAGCTACCGTTAACAGGAGTGGTTGTAGGGGTTATGCAGTTGTGAGGGCTACTCAGCTGATTGTTCCTCAACTGAAAAGGGTCATAACGTCTGGATCGAAGGTAGTTAGAGCTAGACGAGTCCTTTCCGCTCCCAGTTTGACTAGATAATGCTCCATAAACTATCTTTAGGGTAATCTCCAAGTTATGGGGATTTTCCGGACCTGTTAGACAGAGAACTGGGCAGTAGCAAGTCCAGAGGAGTAGTGAGGCGTAGGCGGGGCTGACTACTAAAGGATAACAACATCTGTTAATTACTCCAGTAACGTTAACAATTCCTCTTTTTTTCCTGTTTTCCTCTCCAGATTGCCTGCAACATAACGTTTATGAGAACGAGATGTATAACCAGGAGAGGAGATCCAATCTGGACCAGGACGAGGTAGAACCTCTGCAGGTGAAACAAGAAAAAGAAGAGCCAGAAGATCAACATATAAAAGAAGAGCAGCAGGATCTAGAATATCAACAAATAAAAGTGGAAGAGAAAGAAGTTTACTCCAGTCAGGGTGAAGAACAGCTTGAATTAAAACAGGAGACTAATACCTGCATGGTGGTTCCTGTTTATGAACAAACAAACCAAACTGAATCAGAACCAAACAAGGAGCAGGTCATCTTCCAAGAAGCTGCTGAAGCTGAGAAGCAAAATCAGAAAAGAAGAAAACCTTTCTCCTGTGTGACCTGTAAAAAGCTTTTTGCTTGCAAATATTCTCTTGATGCTCATAAGAGGATTCACACAGGTGAAAAGCCATTTTCATGTGGGACCTGTGGAAAATTTTTTAGGCGAAAAAGTGATTTAACTCAGCACATGATGATTCACACAGGTGAAAAGCCGTTTTCATGTGTGACCTGTGGAAAAAGTTTTAGTCACAAACTTAGTTTAACACAGCACATGATGATTCACACAGGTGAAAAGCCGTTTTCATGTGTGACCTGTGGAAAAAGTTTTAGTCGCAAATCTCGTTTAACACAGCACATGATGATTCACACAGGTGAAAAGCCGTTTTCATGTGGACCTGTGGAAAGAGTTTTGGTCAAAAATTAATTTAACTCGGCACATGATGATTCACACAGGTGAAAAGCCGCTTTCATGTGTGACCTGTGGAAAAAGTTTTAGTTGCAAATCTCGTTTAACACGGCACATGATGATTCACACAGGTGAAAAGCCATTTTCATGTGGACCTGTGGAAAAAGTTTTAGTCTAAAACAGGTTTAACACAGCACATGATGATTCACACAGGTGAAAAGCTGTTTTCATGTGTGACCTGTGGAAAAATTTTAGTCACAAATTTCATTTAACACAGCACATGATGATTCACACAGGTGAAAAGCCGTTTTCATGTGGGACCTGTGGAAAAGGTTTTAGTCAAAACCGAATTTAACTCAGCACATGGATTCACACAGATGAAAAGCCATTTTCATGTGGGACCTGTGGAAAAGGTTTTAGTCAAAATCGAATTTAACTCAGCACATGGTGATTCACACAGATGAAAAGCCATTTTCATGTGGGACCTGTGGAAAAGGTTTTAGTCGAAAACCGACTTTAACTCAGCACATGGTGATTCACACAGATGAAAAGCCATTTTCATGTGGAGCCTGTGGAAAAAGTTTTAGTCACAAATTTCGTTTAACACAGCACATGATGATTCACACAGGTGAAAAGCCATTTTCATGTGTGAACGTTGAAAAAACCTTTATTCAAAAAAGGAATTTAACACAGCACATGATGATTCACACAGGTGAAAAGCCGTAGAACTATTTTTCGTATGTCCTATGTAGAGGTTCATATAAAACAGTGTTTCTCAACCTTTTTTGGGCCAGCGCCCCCGTAGCCTTTTTCCGGGTCCCCCACCGCCCCCCACCAAAGAATTTGTAGGATACTTTGCACTGACTATTATTTTATCATTAATATTACTATCGCCATTGTAGATGTTTTGATTTTTATGCTTGTTTCTGTATTTATCATCAAAAATAATTTCCCAGAGAACAATGTCATGGGAATAGAAATTATTTTCACAGGCGTCTATGAAAAATGCAATGAACATTCAAGTTAAAATTGGTAGGCCTAACAGCAGCAAATCAGAGTGGAAAAAATATTTTTATTTTGTGCCATTTTAAAGTTGTTAAATGTTTCACAAAATGACCAGATAAAAAATGTACAACATGCCAGTTTAAACTTTGAACTATTTGCAAAACGACTGACTGAACTCTGCAACATTAAAACCTGGATAGAACTGTAACTACATTAATCATAGCTCTTCTTCTCTTCAGTGTTTTTCTGGTGGTGCAGCTCTGTGCTGCCTTCAGGAGAATGGGACATCAGAGTATCATCCATAAAATTTCACCCACATGGCATTTATTGCGCAAACCAGAACTTTCAATGAAAACCAACATTTCCAGGTCCTTTTAATGCCATACAAATATGAGACAGAAACATGGATTATATCTTTATATAGACCTGTCTATTGATTTATAGATTAATAGTTTTACTGGACAGAAATGACAAAGAACAAATCTGGTTCTTAATCAAATCCTAATAAGTCAAATTGAAAGTGTCATGGAGTCATCAGCCTCATGACATTAACACTGACATGAAAAATAATATTGAAGAAATAAATATATCAAATCTAATTAAAAACATAAATAAGTGATAAGTTCTTTACTGTTATGGTCTGTAAGATATATTTATTCTGAGTACTCTCTCAGATGTGGTTTCAACAAACCCATGACATTTCAACAATATTATTTTACCTTTTATCTGGAAATAGTGTATGTTTATTCTTGCCATACAGTCCTCTGTATTAATTATTACTCAAAAGGTCTTGCCATACCAGTTTATTCCTCTGTATTTACTTTAGTTTATTCTTGCATTTTGTTCTTCATTCATTTCCATTTAGTTTCCTTTGATTAGTATTATCCTCTCTTGGCTTATTACTATGTCCACTTTAGTTTCTTTCCTGTTGCTACATTTATTTGATAATTTCAGTAATTTTCACTCATCACCTGCTGCGCTGCCTAATCGTCATGTGTTTCACATCATGTGTTGATTTTTCACTGTTCAGCGTTGGATTCTCTGTTTTTATGCCATAATTCACATCTAGTTCGTCGCTCCGTTTTATGTCCCGCTTCTCCTGTTTCAGAGTTTTGCACAATGTGCGGTCTTTTTTTTTCTATGCCCCTAAGGTGCAGGGCGGTCGGTAAGAGTATCGATGGGGAAAAGGCAGACCGACATAAACCTTTTAAAACAACGGAAACAATTTCTGCATTCTGATTATTGAAATTTAAAAGTGCTGTGTTGTTCTATCACCCTCGTTTCATACCGGACCACTTACAGCACCGTGTTAACGCTATAAAATGAACGCTCTCTATCGTGGTATCACCCATGGAGGGATTTCTTTATTTAAATGGGTTCATTTTTCAGAGGGATACAAAGTGAGGGTATCGTGATTTTAGCTACCAGTAGCAGGAGAACGGAGCTGCGCCAAGAAGCTAACAGAAGCTAACAAACACTGAATAGAAGAAGAGCTGCCATCGATACAGTTGCAGCCAAGCATGATTTAATGTTACACAATACAGTTTTACCAAGTTGCTCAAAGTCTAAACTGGCATTGTTGTGCATTTAAGGTGTAAAGTTTACCTTCGACCAAACGCCCCCCAAAGGCATCCCAGCGCCCCCCTTTTGTAAAAATGTCCGCCAGCGCCCCCCGGCCGTCCTCTGAACGCCCCCTGGGGGGCGGTACCGCCCACATTGAGAACCGCTAATATAAAAGATGAAAACTGGAGGGCTTCTTGTCTATAAAGTGGGAAAATTGTTTAATTTTTGAATTTGTTAAATGTGATCATTTGGATCTTGACATTTGCATATTGGAGATATAAAATATGAACTTGCAGGATTGATTTGTATTTTTCTGTATAGAGAGAATGAGTGGGGTGAATGAAATTTACTTTAATACATTTTTAATCCAAAATAAGATGTGCTGTTGTGTACTATTAGTAGATTTTCATTAATTGTTTGCAATCTGAAATTTACAGTATTAGAAAAGTATTTGATAGGTTTATCTTTACAGCAAAACTAGACTGAAACTGATGTTTCAAATTATATTAACCAGTCTATATAAAAGCTTTTCAAATAAGTTGGCATGCCCTTTTACTTAGAAAATGCAATATACAATATAATCATATTTTCCTTCATTGATTGTTCTTGATTGTACAAATTATGTGTGATTATTGTCTCCAATAATTTGGTGTGTCGCTTGTCTTAGTTGTATAATTTTTCTATTTTCTGCTGTGGCTGTTTTCTGTCAAAGATCACTATCTTTTTTTAAAGTTTAAACTAATTTAATCTATAAACATATAAATATGTATTTTATTAAGTCCTTACAAAGTCATTTATGACTTGCATATCCTTTGACGTAAGCTAATACAAGTGAATGGACCGAACTTCACAAAGTGCTGTTCTGCAAAGTAGTTTAAAACCCTCCTGTTATGTTGCGGGTCAATTTGACCCGTTTCAAAGTTTAATTTTTTTTTAGAAATAGTTAGAAAAAGTTTCATGCAGAAAAAATACTTCTATTTGCCTTAATAGGTGCACTCTATGTATAAAATGAAAATGGTTCATTTTACACATTTGCAGCCCCCCCTGGGTCTATTTGTTACATCGATACTGTTCGGGTCAATTTGACCCGGCAGTCAAGTTAAAGGGTAAAAAGGTTAAAAAAATGTCCAATTCTATTTGTTTCTTTGCACCTATGAGACATATTTCACCACACACACACCACACCACACATGCATGCACACACCACACCCACACCACACACACACCTAAACAATCACGCAAACCCACTCTTTCACTATTCTCTTTACTTCACTAGAAAGCTGCCTGAAAGCAGGTGTTCATACAACTTTTGACAGGTACCTTTTCTGTTCCCCTGGACAAACTCCACTCACACTGAGTGGACACTCAGTAGAAATTGAGGGAACATAAATACTCTCTGCAAGGGAGTCCTAAACACATTACACACTGAAGGTACATGTGATATTGTCACTGTCAGAGATTAGGAAATGAGCAGCAGGGAAATAAAAGAAAATGCAATATACAATATAATCATATTTTCCTTCATTGATTGTTCTTGATTGTACAATCTCCTTGGGCTGCCACCTTATCGTGGTGGAGAGATTTGAGTGTCCCAATGATCCTAGGAGCTATGCTGTCTGGGGCTTTATGCCCCTGGTAGGGTCACCCAAGGCAGACAGGTCCTAGGTGAGGAACCAGACAAAGCGCAGCCCGAAGACCCCTATGATGAATACAAACTTTGGACTTCGTTTTTCCCTCGCTCGGACGCGGGTCACCGGGGCCCCACTCTGGAGCCAGGCCTGGAGGTGGGGCACGATGGCGAGCGCCTGGTGGCCGGGCTTTTACCCACGGAGCCCGGCCGGGCTCAGCCCGAAGAGGAGACGTGGGTCCCCCTTCCGATGGGCTCACCACCTGTCCGAGGGGCCAAAGGGGTCGGGTGCATTGTGTATGGGCGGCAGCCAAGGGAGGGGACCCTGGCGGTCTGATCCTCGCTGCAGAAGCTGGCTTGGGACGTGGAAGTCACCTCTCTGGTGGGGAAGGAGCCGGAGCTAGTGTGCGAGGCTGAGAGGTTCCGGCTAGAAATAGTCGGCCTCACCTCGACGATGGCTCTGGTTCTGGAACCAGTCTCCTTGAGAGGGCTGGACGTACTTCCACTCTGGAGTTGCCCACGGTGAGAGGCGCCGGGCTGGAGTGGGCATACTTGTTGCCCCCATTTGGGCGCCTGTACTTTGGGGTTCACCCCGGTGAACGAGAGGGTAGCCTCCCTCCGCCTACGGGTGGGGGACGGGTTCTGACTGTTGTTTGTGCTTACGGGCCAAACAGCAGTTCAGATTACCCACCCTTCTTGGAGTCCTTGAGGGGGTACTGGACAGTGCCCCTCCTGGGGACTCCCTGGTTCTACTGGGAGACTTCAACGCTCATGTGGGCAATGACAGTGAGACCTGGAGAGGCGTGGTTGGGAGGAACGGCCCCCCGATCTGAACCCAAGTGGTGTTCTGTTGTTGGACTTCTGTGCTCGTCACAGATTGTCCATCACGAACACCATGTTCAGGCATAAGGGCGTCCATATGTGCACTTGGCACCAGGACGCCCTAGGCCGCAGTTCGATGATTGACTTTGTCATCGGATTTGCGGCCGTATGTCTTGGACACTCGGGTGAAGAGAGGTGCGGAGCTGTCCACTGACCACTACCTGGTGACGAGTTGGCTCCGGTGGTGGGGGAGGAAGCCGGTCAGACCTGGCAGGCCCAAACGTGTAGTGAGGGTCTGCTGGGAACGTCTGGCAGAGTCCCCTGTGAGACGGAGCTTCAACTCTCATCTCCGGCAGAACTTCGAACACGTTCCGGGGGAGGTGGGGGACATTGAGTCTGAGTGGACCATGTTCCGTACCTCTATTGCCGAGGCGGCCTATCGGAGCTGCGGCCGCAAGGTTGTTGGTGCCTGTCGCGGCGGCAACCCTCGAACCCGTTGGTGGACACCTTCGGTGAGGGATGCTGTCAAGCTGAAGAAGGAGTCCTACCGGGCCTTTTGGGCCTGTGGGACTCCAGAAGCAGCTGATGGGTACCGGCAGGCGAAACGGCATGCGGCTCGGGTTGTCGTTGAGGCAAAAACTCGGGCGTGGGAGGAGTTTGGAGAGGCCATGGAGACAGACTTCTGTATGGCTTCGAGGCGATTCTGGTCCACCATCCGGCGTCTCAGGAGGGGGAAGCAGTGCAGCACCAACACTGTTTATAGTGGGGATGATGTGCTGCTGACCTCAACTCGGGACGTTGTGGGCGGTGGGCGGAATACTTCGAAGACCTCCTCAATCCCAACATGCCTTCTGTTGAGGAAGCTGAGCATGGGGACTCTGGGTTGGGCTCTCCAATCTCTGGGAACGAGGTCGCCGAGGTGGTCAAAAAGCTCCTCAGTGGCAGGGCCCCGGGGTGGATGAGATCCACCCGGAGTTCCTTAAGGCTCTGGATGTTGCAGGGTTGTGTTGGCTAACGCGACTCTGCAATATCACATGGACATCGGGGCAGTTCCCCTGGACTGGCAGACTGGGGTGGTGGTCCCCTGTTTAAAAAGGGGACCGGAGGGTGTGCTCCAATTACAGGGGGATCACACTCTTAAGCCTCCCTGGTAAGGTCTATTCAGGGGTCCTGGAGAGGAGGGTCCGTCGGATAGTCGAACCTCGGATTCAGGAAGAGCAGTGTGGTTTTCATCCTGGTCGTGGAACACTGGACCAGCTCTACACCCTCAGCAGGGTCTTGGAGGGTGCATGGGAGTTCGCCCAACCAGTGTACATGTGTTTTGTGGACTTGGAGAAGGCCTTCGACCGTGTCCCTCGGGGGGCCCTGTGGGGTTACTCCGGGAGTATGGGGTACCGGGCCCTTTGATACGGGCTGCCAGGTCCCTGTATGACCGGTGTCAAAGTCTGGTCCGCATTGCCGGCAGTAAGCCGGGCTCGTTTCCGGTGAGAGTTGGACTCCGCCAAGGCTGCCCTTTGTCACCGATTCTGTTCATTACTTTTATGGACAGAATTTCTAGGTGCAGCTGAGATGTTGAGGGGATCCGTTTTGGTGGTCTTAGGATCGCATCTCTGCTTTTTGCGGATGATGTGGTCCTGTTGGCTTCATCGGAACGTGATCTGCAGCTCTCACTGGAGCGGTTCACAGCCGAGTGTGAAGCGGCCGGGATGAGGCTCAGTGCCTCCAAATCCGAGGCCATGGTCTTGAGCCGGAAAAGGGTAGAGTGCCTTCTCCGGGTCAGGGGGGTCGTCCTGCCTCAAGTGGAGGAGTTTAAGTATCTGGGGATCTTGTTCACGAATGAGGGAAGAAGGGAGCAGGAGATCGACAGGCGGATTGGGGCAGCGTCTGCTGTGAAGCGGGCGCTGTACCGGTCCGTCGTGGTGAAGAGAGAGCTGAGCCAAAAAGCGAAGCTCTCGATTTACCGGTCGATCTACGTTCCCACCCTCATCTATGGTCATGAGCTTTGGGTCATGACCGAAAGAACGAGATCACGGGTACAAACGGCCGAAATGGGTTTCCTCCGCAGGGTGGCTGGGCTCTCCCTTAGAGATAGGGTGAGAAGCTCGGTCATCCGGGAGGGACTCAGAGTAGAGCCGCTGCTCCTCCACGTCGAGAGGAGCCAGTTGAGGTGGCTCGGGCATCTGGTAAGGATGCCTCTTGGACGCCTCCCTGGTGAGGTGTTCCGGGCACGTCCCACCGGGAGGAGGCCTCGGGGAAGACCCAGGACACGCTGGAGGGATTACGTCTCTCGGCTGGCCTGGGAACGCCTTGGGATTCCCCCGGAGGAGCTGGAAGAAGTGGCTGGGGAGAGGGAAGTCTGGGCCTCCCTTCTGAAGCTGCTGCCCCCGCGACCCGACCCCGGATAAGCGGAAGAAAATGGATGGATGGATGGATGGATGGAAATAAAAAGATGAAAACCCTGGAAGCTCTGGAACTTCTTGTTGATCATTCCAGGGTTGACTAGGATGGCAGTAACTCGCATTATAGACATCAAGTCAGTCTTTGAGCTACTCAGGCCTTGTGTAATACAGAAAATCCTTGTTGAAATGACAAATCTAAAAGGAATGTGAGTTTTTGGAGAGAACTGGAAGGAGCTGGACCAAATGCATTTACATTCATATTTGGAGGTCCTCATTCTGACCAGAGTTTATAAGTCAAAGGACGAGTCAACAGCCAGTCTAAGGGATGCAGAGACAGGCAGGGTAATATTTCGGGCCATAATGTTTCTGGAGACTTTTCTCCAGAGTAATCCGATTTGACAATCGATGGACAAGACAAACTAGCAGCTAATAGAACAGTGTGGTACATGTGGGTTGTAACTTCCCCTGTTCTATAACCCAGGCCCTAATGTCACAGTAGATGGAAGACTTGTGGCATTCATAAAGTTCACCCCTGGCATTCAGAAGGCATATATTGCCTAAATGAGTAGCGACCCTACTCATTTAGGCAATATATGGCTTCCACACCAGCTAAATATGGCATAAAAATCTGGGCAGCATGTGATGAAAAACCCAGTTTTGTTTTGAACACGCAGATTTAAACTGGAAAACCAGCTGGAGGATCATCTTCAGGACTCATTTGTCTTGATTTTAGTCAGCGGGTCAATTTGACCCAGAGCAGAAAAGTGTCTCAAGTTCAATTATAAAGATGACCCCTTCAAAAAAAATCTAAATGTAATATAAAGAAATTTACAAAAAATCACTTTCAAGAATATTGTCATTTTGTGTTTGGGTTTTTTCAGTGGGCATAAAAAATTGAAAATCAAATTTTTATGTCCAAATGAGTAAATTGTCGTCATTGATCCTTTATTTGTGAGAAATAAAAAAAACATCATTGCACAAATATTGATTGAAATGGTTAGTATTGGAATTAATAATCGGATACAAAAAAGTTTTGGAGGATGTTTTAGGTTTCTGACGCTATTGCATGACTAAACACTCTCCGGGTCAAATTGACCCATGAACATTATTGCTGTACCTCAGAAACAAACATAATAGGAGGGTTAAGTTAATATTTGACACATTTTCTCACACACGCTAATATATTTGGTAATCAAATGACTAAACACAGAGTTTATTATTTTTAATGTGATTATTTAGTTGTTTTGGGGGATTTCTGAATAAAGAGCACAATTTGATAGAAATTATTCTGATAGTTTTTATATTGACACTGATGAACACACACACTTTTACAGCATTTTATTCAAGAATATATTGACATGAATCCATAATTTAACGTGCATTTAACATTTGAAGAAGACAAGAAAAAAAATAATTTCCTTTTATTTTTTGACATTTTATTGTAACAACAATAAACTTTGATAAATCAGACATTGTCAAACATTAGCTACATATTTTTCTTACTTTTGTCCTGCAAAAATATTACAGTATAAAAGTTAACTTTGCTATGGACAGCAGAGTGGAAATAAATTCTAACAGTTAATTATTTTTATTTCATTACATTAGCTGTCTTGATACTATGGAGGAATTCAAAGGTGCTAAACTCATGAATTAAGAGACGATACACAAAACTCCATTCTCTCCGGCTCACCGACAACCAGGAAGACATTTAATGCACATCTGCGGCATCACACATTACATGTTCATCATCTCATTTTCATCATCTCAGAATCCAAAATGTCTCGTCTTTTGCTTCTGGCTTCGAGCATTTATACCGTTTCAGTCTGCTATTGTGTATTGGAAACTGTCTGACCAATGGCATTCTGAATCTTAATTC
>NW_027675176.1:0-65090 GCF_904066995.2 Poecilia reticulata | reverse complement strand
TGCAACATCTTCATGCAGATTGGCAATGTATAGAGGAGATACAGCTATTTCATTAACCAAAAGGTGCAGTGGAGTCAGTTATAATCTAATCTTTAGAGGTCCACCAAAGTCAATCATAAAAATCTGGTGGAAATCACATGAAGCCTGGTTGATTTAGAGACGATTGTAGACATGGCTGGCATTGCCATTTGCTAATAAGGCACGCCCACATGCTTCAGCTAGCAGCCAACATACACAGAGTTCATCATCATGTCATTTTATATCAATTTGCACAGCATAGAACCCATTTGAGTCAGAGTAAAAGAAAGACTTCCGGCAGACAAAAACAGGTGACTTCCTGTTGGAGGGGGGCGTGGCTAAGGTGATGTCATCATTTGACCTTGTGAATGTGATCAAGGCTGTCCAATAATGAGACATGGAAAGTCTGATGAAGTTGTCACTTTTCCTGTAGAAGTTATTGCATTTTAGTATTTCATGGCACAAAGCCAAAGTTTGACACTTAGCCACGCCCACATGCTTTGATGTACGAGAATTCTTTGATAACTTTTCATCTTCAATGTCTTAAGTGTGGCTGAGCGAGTTTGAAGTCTGTATCTCCAAAGCTGTAGGAGGAGTTCGATCAGATGCGACGTCTATGAAAAACCGGAAATGGCGGCTTTGATCCAAAATGGCCGACCACCTGTTGGGTTTGGACCATGGCTCCAAGAGACTTTTTTGTACATCCTGACATGATACACATGTGTACCAAGTTTCATAATTCTAGGTTAAAGCATGGCTTGGGGCTGATGATTTAAACTCTTCTAGGGGGCGCTGTTGAGACATTAGGCCACGCCCACCAAATATTGCACTGGATTACTGTCCGGTGTTGGATAAAGATCGATCTCAGCGAGTTTGGTGCAGCTGGACTCACAATTGTGGAATTAACAGCCAAACATATGGACACGGCGTTACAGGTACACTTGCCACGCCGCCACGCCCACTTGCTTCCTCCAAAACAAACAGCGTTGGAAACCATAAGACACCAACCTGTCTTCTGTCTGTGGACACAGTTTCATGTTGATTAGGTTAAAGAGGTCAGGTAGGGACCGATCACAATAAAACATGAAACTTCCTGTTCTAAGGGGCGTGGCTTATGTGATCTCAAAATTTCACAATTGGGTCTTGTAGGGCATGCAAAGGTGATCACACACAGAAAGTTTGGTGGCTCTGTGAGTTTCTTTGTAGGAGATATAATTGTTTATTATTTATGGTGAGTCAGTGAACTTTGACCCCTGGTATCACCCCTTCAGCATGCACGAAAACTCACCGTTTTGATAACTTTTAATCGGGCATGCCTTCTGAACCAACTGACCAAGTTTGAAGCAATCCATCAAAAGCCCTAGGAGGAGTTCGATCAAATGCGACGTGTGTAAACAGCCAAAATGGGGTCAAAATCGGAACTTCAATCCAAAATGGCCGACTTCCTGTTTGACATGCACTATAAGAACAATAATAAATTCTGAGTGCCTTGGGGAGTTCTACAAGTGTACCAAATTTCACGTCTCTAAATAAAGTAAGTGAATAGGAAAGGGTCTTTTGAAATTTTCTAGGGGGCGCCGTTGAGCCATTTTTTTTGCGATTTTTGCGCGGACCTTAAATACGTAAATTTTTCACAGTCTCTATGGGCCTACCAATTTTGGTGAGTTTTTGAATATGTTAAAGCCCCCAAAAAGGCAATTCATTTGACAGAAGAAAAATAAAAAAAAAAAAAATAAACATTCGAAAAACAATAGGCCTTCGCAGCGCTTAGCTGCTCGGGCCTAATTAAAGCTCCGCGGAGCATCGAGCGGCCCGAGCAGCCAAGCGCCGCTCGGCCTATAGCCACCGCGTGGTCCCAGCACCGCCTTCCCAGAGCCACCGCTGATGCTCTGACGGAGCAGCCGAACCGACCCTCCTTGAATTACTCAGTGTGTCATGTTTGGCATTGCTCACAGACAATGCACAAAAATATGTTGCAGATTGGCTGCAGCAAGTAGATCAGGGGTCACCAACCTTTTTGAAACTGAGAGCTACTTCATGGGTACTGAGTCATATAAAGACTACCAGTTTGCCACTCTCTTCTGAAATAACAAATTTACTCAGTTTGCCGTTAGTTATATATTATCAATAATGATTAATGATACTTATCCATGAGAATACTCATCCATGAGAAGACACTGATCACGTTAATTATCTCACAATAATTAGCAATGAAAACAAGGTGGGAAACAAATATCAATATTCAGCACTTTATCTCTTTTAATCTCAGTAATTGGGTGATTCTTTTTTTGCGGCAAAATTTCGGCCTCAGTATTTTTGAAAAAAAAAGTATTTTAAGTTGTGAATATTTTGTTACAACACTGACATGTTTAACAATAAGAAATTAATAATGGGCAAGCACAGGATTGGATAAATTAATTATTACATGTGGGGTTTTTTCACCATTGTCTCTGAATGTGTTCCACCCTTTTATGAACATTTACATATGGACCACAAATAGTTAAACATTTAAATTGAAAAAATAATGAATTTTTCTTAGAAAGAGTGTGTCCCTTTTACTATATAATATGTTTTTTTATTGAAATTGTCACACATCATGAAGTTACAAATCATTTATGACTGTATTGTAAAGAAAACCCTGTTTTTTTACTCATTATTACTGACATCATAGAATATATTGGTAATTTCAAAAACTTAGACCAATATTTGCAATTATTGGTCTTCAACTCCCAACATGGCTCAGAAAAATCCACAGTACTTTATGTTTCTGTAACAATATTTAATAAAAACATGTGTGGAATGGAACATAACATGGTGGATTGTCCCATAACAGGGTGGAAAATAAAAGTATTTGATTCTAAAATCTGATGATTTTCATTATTAGTTGAAGGATTCCTAACAGGGTGGAACTTTAAGCTTTACATATACAGGTTTAACATATTTAAGATAAGAAAAAGTACAGAGACGGTGATTGTTGAAGCTCACTTTGTTTTCCATGGTTGAACTCATCAAAACCAATTGATGTCACTTACATTAAATGGTTTTTAAGGAATTTTAGACTTTTTGAATGCAGAAATGAAACATCCTAACAGGGTGGAAAGTTAGTACTGGCACATGTATAAGATGAAGAAAATATCAAATGAGAAAATGGTTTCAGTAGATTAAATTGCATATTAAAATAAGGTGTACTCCAGTCAATCAACTTATTGAAGAAAAACATAAATATAAAAATATATTTTATAGTTTAAATGTCATGAGGAAGTCTATTACGCTGCACTGGTCAAACATGAAATTGAACATGTTCGTCAACAAAAGGTGTGTAAAGAACAAAATATTTGAAAGGCATTTCGTTTATATTTGAATAATGACAAACATCTAAATGTATAATTAAAATACTTTGTTGTAAATATTTGGCACATTTTACAAAAATTAATAGTAAGCAAAACATGGGGACATGGAATGTTGCCGCAAAACAATCACCCAACTGTTACATTTTTAGATAACCACTTACATCTCTACATTTCATAGGAAAAATATCCAATTTTCACTAGCCACTCAAACAATTTTTTCAACAAATCATGAACTATGTTGCACCATGCTTCAAAAAGTTATCAATTATGTAATGTTAAAGAAAAATCAACTTACATATTTAAAAAAAAATCTTGTCACATTTTGAACTCATGACCAAATCTGCTGCATTTTTAATAAAATTGTAACTGTTATATGTCATGAACGCACTTTTAAATTGAACACAAGCTAGCTAACCTTCACAAGAATAACAAACCTTTAATGACTAAATCTAACATTATGCTTTTTAAATTTTACTGAATAAACATTTTTCACAATCTTTCCTAACAATCTTTCCACTGTCCAACGGCGCAACAAGTAACCAAGCAGAAGGAGCATCGTGACTGTTTTTATCCTCCCTCCCACTGCAATGTTTGCCATTATATAGGAGACGAAATCAATTAGCAATGAGCATGCTATGTGTTCATACGTTCAACTTTTACTTATTCAGCGATTAAATAAATGTGTGTGTATATATATATATATATATATACACACACACACACATTTATTTAATATCTGATATATATATCAGATATTATATATCAGATATTATATATCTGATATATATATATATATATATATATATATATATATATATATATATATATATATATATATAAACAAATAAGGGCTCTAAGTGAGGCTTCAGTCCTTAGGAATTAGTAAAGATCCGTCCAGAAGAATCAGATCGTTCCTGAATGTTATATCACTATATTGCAGACTTTGGTCACAGCGTTGTCCCATATATGCGACACCTCAGTCAACACCGTATAATTCAGCGCATAGTGACAACTTTTTTTCATCAGATGCAACATTTGTCTCTGTACAGCTAGCTTAGCTAGCATCACGTCCACAGATATTACCTTTCTTTAAGCTATCCTTCCAAGTGACGCTAAAAGTTGGACGAAGTCCCCGCCGTCTGTGAAAGCGAAGCGCTGCTGATTTTACATGTCGCCATATATTTTGATTTATGCAGCGCATTTATATTACTGATGATTAGGCAGCTTCACCCGCTCAGAGGAAACCACTGCGCATGTCTTGGAGCTCCGCGTGCGAGTAAAGGTGGAGCCGATGGGTGACAACAGACACTACGTCACGTTATTGCTGGGATTTTACGGCGCCACCTTAAATCCCTGAACTTCACATTTTAACGGAAGAAAAGAGCAACGCGACTTGGATGTAACAGTAACGCTGCAGTTTTGTAGAAATGTAGTGAAGTAGAAAGTACAGATACTTACTGTAAAATGTAGTGGAGTAAAAGTAGAAAGAACCCATTATTAAATCTGCTTAAGTACAGAAACACGAAAACTACTTAAGTACAGTACTTCCCACCACTGTTTACAGCAGCGCTCCCTGCTGCAGCCCGCAACATCTCATGCAGATTAGCCAATGTAGAGAGGAGATATAGCTATTTGATTAACCGAAGGGGGGAAGTGGAGTCAAGTTCTAATCTAATGCTGGGGTCTTTAGAGGTTCACTGAAGTCAGCCATAAATATCTGGTGGAAATCACATGAAGTCTGGTTGATTTAGAGACGATCATTGACATGGCTGGTATTGCTATTTGCTAATAAGGCACGCCCACATGCTTCAGCTAGCAGCCGAAGCATGTGGCTTCGGCTGCTAGCTGAAGCCACATGCTTCAGCTGAAGCACACTTGAAATCAGCAGTTGGAAACGGGGGGGTGACATCACCATTAGAGATGGGGTTTTTTTTTTACTGAGTAAAAAACTCAGTAAAAAACTGAGTTTTTTACTCAGTTTTTTACTCAATAAAAAACTGAGTCTTTTACACAGACTCAGTTTGTGTTTTACACAAAATGAGTCTGTGTAAAACACAGACTCAAAACTGTGTCTGTGTAAAACTCAGTTATACACAGAG
Organism: Poecilia reticulata; assembly: GCF_904066995.2. NCBI lineage: Eukaryota > Metazoa > Chordata > Actinopteri > Cyprinodontiformes > Poeciliidae > Poecilia > Poecilia reticulata. The sequence continues at coordinate 59,623 of NW_027675176.1, read as the reverse complement.
TTGATCATCATGTCATTTTATATCAATTAGCACAGCATTGAACCCATTTGAGTCAGAGTAAATGTAAGACTACAGAGATGGTGACAGTTGAAGCTCACTTTGTTTTCCATGGTTGAATTCACATCAAAACCAATTGATGTCACTTACATTAAATGGTTTTTGTGGAATTTTAGACTTTTTGAAGGCAGAAATGAAACATCATAACAGGGTTTAAAGTTAGTACTGGGACATGTATAATATGAAGAAAATATCAAATGTGAAAATGGTTTCAGTAGATTAAATTACATATTAAAATAAGGTGTAGTCCAGTCAATCAACTTATTGAAGAAAAACATATATATATATATATATATATATATATATATATAATATATATATATATATATATATATATATAGTTTAAAAGTGATTAAAAAGTCTATTACACTGCACTGGGGACACATGAAAATGAACATGTCAGTCAACAAAAAGATGTGTAAAGAACAAAATAATATTTAAAAGGCATTGTGTTTATATTTGAATAATGGTAAACATCTAATTCCATCCATTTTCCTGCACCCTTGTCCCTTAGTGGGGTTGGGAGGGCTGCTGGTGCCCATCTCCAGCTAAATGTGTAATTAAAATACTTTGTTGTTCAGTTGTTTCAGTGGCTACCTGTATTAGCTGTTTGCAAGTTTTCCTGCCGGGGTTGCCCGTACTGGACTGTGTTTGAGCTTCTCTTTATTAATTTATAATAAACATCATCATCATCACCTGGGTCTCAGTGTTCATTCTCACCACCAACAACCACAAATCATGACAGTTTAAGTTTTGGGAGAATGTATGTGCATCTGAACAGCTTCATTGATACTTTATCTTGTCACTTGTGTTGACATTAGCTACATTGTGTTTACAGCAGCGCTCTCTGGTGCAGCCCACAACATCTCATGCAGTTTGGCCAATGTAGAGAGGAGATACAGCTGTTTGATTAACCTAGGGAGTGCAGTGGAGTCAAGTTATAATCTAATGCTATTGGATCCTTTAGAGAATCACTGAAGTCAGCCATAAATATCTGGTGGAAATCACATGAAGCCTGGTTGATTTAGAGACGATTGTAGACATGGCTGGCATTGCTATTTGCTAATAAGGCATGCCCACATGCTTCAGCTAGCAGCCAACATACACAGAGTTCATCATCAAGTCATTTTATATCAATTTGCACAGCATTGAACCCATTTGAGTCAGAGTAAAAGAAAGACTTCCAGCAGACAAAAACAGGTGACTTCCTGTTGGAGGGGGCGTGGCTAAGGTGATGTCATCATATGACCTTGTGAATGTGATCAAGGCTGGCCAATAATGAGACATGGAAAGTCTGATGAAGTTGTCACTTTTCCTGTAGAAGTTATTGCATTTTAGTATTTCATGGCACAAAGCCAAAGTTTGACACTTAGCCACGCCCACATGCTTTGATGTACGAGAATTCTTTTGATAACTTTTCACCTTCAATGTCTTAAGTGTGTGCTGAGCGAGTTTGAAGTCTGTATCTCAAAAGCTGTAGGAGGAGTTCGATCAGATGCGACGTCTATAAAAAACCGGAAATGGCGGCTTTGATCCAAAATGGCCGACTTCCTGTTGGGTTTGGACCATGGCTCCAAGAGACTTTTTTGTACATCCTGACAACGTACACATGTGTAACAAGTTTCATAATTCTAGGTTAAAGCATGGCTTGGGGCTGATGATTTAAACTCTTCTAGGGGCGCTGTTTAGACATTAGGCCACGCCCACCAAATATTGCACTGGATTACTGTCCGGAGTTGGATAAGGATCCATCTCAGTGAGTTTGGTGCAGCTGGACTCAAAATTGTGGAATACAGAGCCAAACGTATGGACACGTTGTTACAGGTATATTCGCCACGCCGCCACGCCCACCTGCTGCCTCCAAAACAAACAGCGTTGGAAACCATAACACACCAACATGTCTTCTGTTTGTGGACACAGTTTCATGTTGATTAGGTTAAAGAGGTCAGGTAGGGACCGATCACAATAAAACATGACACTTCCTGTTCTAAGGGGGCGTGGCTTATGTGATCTCAAGATTTCACAATTGGGTCTTGTAGGGCATCCAAAGGTGATCACACACAGAAAGTTTGGTGGCTCTGTGACCTTTTTAGGAGATATAACTGTTTATTATTTTATGGTGAGTCAGTGAACTTTGACCCCTAGTATCACCCCTTCAGCATGCACGAAAACTCACCGTTTTGATAACTTTTAATCGGGCATGCCTTCTGAACCAACTGACCAAGTTTGAAGCCGATCCATCGAAAGCCCTAGGAGGAGTTCGATCAAATGCGAAGGCTATAAACGGCCAAAATGGGGTGAAATTTGCAAATTCAATCCAAAATGGCCGACTTCCTGTTTGACATACACTATGAGAACAATTATAAATTCTAAGAGGCTTGGGGAGTTCTACAAGTGTACCAAATTTCAAGTCTCTACAATAAAGTAAGTGAATAGGAAAGGGTCTTTTGAAATTTTCTAGGGGGCGCCGTTGAGCCATTTTTTTTGCGATTTTTGCGCGGACCTTAAAATACGTAAATTTTTCACAGTCTCTATGGGCCTACCAATTTTGGTGAGTTTTTGAATATGTTAAAGCCCCCAAAAAGGCAATTCATTTGACAGAAGAAAAATAAAAAAAAAAAAAAAAAAAAAAAAATAATAAACATTTGAAAAACAATAGGCCTTCGCAGCGCTTAGCTGCTCGGGCCTAATAAAATAAACATTTGAAAAACAATAGGCCTTCGCAGCGCTTAGCTGCTCGGGCCTAATAATAAACATTTGAAAAACAATAGGCCTTCGCAGCGCTTAGCTGCTCGGGCCTAATAAACATTTGAAAAACAATAGGCCTTCGCAGCGCTTAGCTGCTCGGGCCTAATAATAATTACAGCACGAAAACAATAGGCCTTCGCAGCGCTTAGCTGCTCGGGCCTAATAAACAGCACGATTACAATAGGCCTTCGCAGCGCTTAGCTGCTCGGGCCTAATAATTAAAGCTCCGCGGAGCATCGAGCGGCCCGAGCAGCCAAGCGCCGCTCGGCCTATAGCCACCGCGTGGTCCCAGCACCGCCTTCCCCCAGCCACCGCTGATGCTCTGACGGAGCAGCCAACCCCGCCCTCCTTGAATTACTCAGTGTGTCATGTTTGGCTTTGCTCACAGAAAAAGTACAAAAATCTGTTAAGGATTGGCTGCAGCATGTAGATCAGGGGTCACCAACCTTTTTGAAACTGAGAGCTACTTCGAGGCTACCGAGTCATATAAAGACTACCAGTTTTACACGCTCTTCTGAAATAACAAATTAACTCAGTTTACCTTAGACATTATCATTAATGATTAATGATTCTCATCTATGGGTAGAAACCAATCACGTTAATGATTTCTCACAATAATTAGCATTGAAAACTCGGTGGGAAACAGATATCAATATTCAGCACTTTATCTCTTAATCTCAGTAATTGGGTGATTCTATTTTTGCGGCAACATTTCGGCCTCAGGATTTTTGAAAAAAAAGTATTCTTTTAAGTTTTGAATATTTTGTTACAACACTGACATGTTTAACAATAAGAAATTAATAATGGGCAAGCTCAGGATTGGATAAATTAATAATTACATGTGTTTTTTTTCACCATTGTCTCTCAATGTGTTCCATCCTGTTATGAACATTTACATATGGACCACAAATAGTTAAACATTTAAATTGAAAAAATAATGACTTTTTCTTAGAATGAGTGTGTCCCTTTTACTATATATGTTTTATTCTTGAAATTGTAACACATCATGAAGTTACGAATTATTTATGACTGTATTTTTTAGAAAACCCTGTTTTTTTATTCATTATTACCTACAGCATTGAAAATATTGGAAATTTTAAAAACGTATACCAATATTTGCATTTATTGGTCTTCAACTCGGGCTGAAAAGTGGCGCAGTTTGTAGAGTTGTTTCCTTGCAGCAAGAAGGTTCTGGGTTCGAGTCCCGGCCCCGATCTCTCTGCATGGAATTTGCATGTTCTCCCTGTACATGCGTTGGTTTTCTCCGGGTATTCTGGTTTCCTCCGACAGTATAAAAACATGACTGTCAGGTTAATTGTTCTGTCTAAATTGCCCCTAGGTGTGAGTGTGTGTGTGCATGCATGGTTGTTTTTCCTGTGTTAACCTGTGACAGACTGGCGACCTGTCCAGGGTGTACCCCGCCTCTTGCCCGGCACACCAGCTGGAAATGGGCACCAGCAACCCTCCCGACCCACTGAGGGTCAAGGGTGAAAGGAGATAGATGGATGGTCTTCAACTCTCAACATTGCTCAGAAAAATCCACAGTACTTAATGTTTCTGTAACAATATTTAATAAAAACATGTGTGGAATGGAACATAACAATGTGGATTGTCTTATAACAGGGTGGAAAAATCAAAGTCTTTGATTCTAAAATCTGATGATTTTCATTATTAGTTGCAGGATTCGCTCTTTCAAGTCAAAGTATAGGTAGATTATTTTTCCTGGCTCTATTTGGCAAGAACACGTGATATCCCTGTAGTAGAATTTTCCAGGAGAGGTACTCATTTTTCCCTTCACAAGAGTCAATGGGGGGTAACTAGTGAAATGAAAACAGACAAATGGCAAAGACATCTGATAATACCTCAGACTATTCTGCAATTCTATTCCATCTTCTCAAAATTTTTTATTTGACTTAAAATTATTTCTTTTCACCCTAATTTCTACCTTATTTTGTTCATGAACATACCAGGGTGGAACATAAGAGGGTGGAACTTTTGTAACTAATTTACCTGTAGTTCTTTATGTGGTCAACATTTAGCTAGCTAACATTCAACCGAATAACAAACTTTTAGTGACTAAATCTAACATTATATTTTTTAAATTCTACTGAATAACCATTTTTCACAATCTTTCCTAACAGGGTGGAACATAACAGGGTGGAACTTTCTAACTAATCTACCTGTAGCTCTATATGTTGTTAACATTTAGCTAGCTAACCTGTAAAAGAATTACAAACCTTTAATGACTAAATCTAACATTATGTTTTTTAAATTCTACTGAATAAACATTTTTCACAATCTTTCCTAACATGGTGGAACATAACAGGGAGGAACAGGTGATCACACACAGAAAGTTTGGTGGCTCTGTGAGTTTCTTTGTAGGAGATATAACTTTACTATTTTATGGTAGTCAGTGAACTTTTACCCTTTGCATTACCCCTTCAGCTTCTATGAAAACTCACCAGGCCATATGCTTTGATGCGTTCGGCAGCCCTCCCAGGCGATGCCCCAAAAATCTGGAGCATATTGGGACATGTAGCAAAGATATCCAGCTGTTTTTTTAACGTAGGGGGTGCACTGGAGTCAAATTACAATTAAACCGTATTTGGATGTTGGGATTATGTATTTTTGAATAAGAGACGATCATAAGCATATGGCGAGGGATTTCCATTTTTCCACGTCCACATGGTCAGTAGTCATTCACTGAGAGTTCATCATCATGTCATTTTATCTCAGTTAGCAGAGGATTAAACACATATGAATTAGACAGTAAAAGTAAGGCATAAAGCAGAAAAAAACATGGGAATTCCTTTTGGAAGTTGGCAGGGCTAGGGTGATTTCAGAAGTGAGACATAGGAAGTCTGATGCAGCTGTGACCTTTTATGTGGAAGTTATTTCACTAATGTTTTATGGCGAATAGTCAAAGTTTGGGACACCTATATTTTTTGATATACCGACATTTCTGTTATAACTTTTTACCTTTAATGTTTCAACTTTCTGCTTACTGAGTTTGAAGGTTTTATTTCAAAAGCTGAAGGAGTTCGATCAGATGCGACACTGTTTGAGACACAATTTAACTGCTGACTAATTTTATCCCTCACCCAGCAGTGCATGAAGCCAGGTTTCTCAACAAACATCACAAAAGGCATTGCTCGTTGAACTTGCATTTTACTAATTTGCATCCAAATACACTCTATGTGTTACTGGGTGTGACTTTGTGTTGGGGGTGGGAGTTGCTTAATGTCCGGCCCCCTGCTAATTGGAACCTTTCAGACTTACATACAAACAGGCAGGTTTCCTCACTCAGAGGTCAAACATTCTTGGTGATATTTGGAAGGAGTTTTTCAGACAGAAAATCTTCTCAACAAGATGAGGTAAGTGTTCAATGTAAACACTTTTTATTGTATGAAAAGGTATATGCTGACAAAGTGTCCTACTTCCTAATTTTTTTATCTTTTTTTTAGCAAAGTCAAGTCAGTTGTTCATGTTGTAGTTCCTAAACAACAACAACAAGTACCATTTAGGAGAACATTCACACAGCTGAAGAAAGGTATGTTTTTGGACAATATTTTTAATAAGTTGCATACTGAAAAGAAAATAAGAGTTCCAGTAGTTTAAGAGTGGTTGCTAGTTTAAAATATAACATGCAGTTTCTTTTTTTAAGTTTAGTTTACATTTTTTTATGTATATTTTTTATGTATGATGATGAGAAATGAAACACTGGAACCATCACACATTAGTTTTCATATAAATTATACAAGTATTTATGTTACTTTCTTTTTTATCAACACCCAACTCAGTCTGGATTCTTGGTGACAGTTATATCCGACGAAGTAATCACCGTGCAAGGGATACTATTGGGAGCAACCTTGGACTAACCGCCCATGTTGAGTGGTTTGGTCGAGGGGGCATGTGTTGGAACTCCCTACTTGACGTTTTCCACCAGTGCCTTGAAGGAAGAACTGTTGCAGATGTACTGGTAATTCATTGTGGTGGCAATGACTTGGGCAAGGTGAAAAGTGTGCTGCTTGTCAAAGCAATGAAGAGGGATCTGGAGTACCTTCAGAAAAACTTTCCACAGATGAAGATTGTGTTTTCTTTAATAAACCAAAGACGTCATTGGAGATACGGACCTCCTGGGAAGATGGAAAAAGCAAGAAAATTTGTTAATAGTGTCATGCATGCTTTTGTTTTGGCTTCTAATGGAATATCTGTACGTCATTCAAATATAGTTTTTGACAAGCCAGGGCTATTTTTGGAAGACAATGTTCACTTAACTGATGAGGGGCATGATGTGTTTTTAAGTGGTATTGTTAAGGGTCTGAAAGACCATGGTCTTTGAAGTGTGTTAGATGTTATTTTGTATGCCTTTGGTTTTACAACAGACGTGTGACCTTTCCAGGGGCACCCCGCCTCTTGCCCGGAGTGTTAGTTGAAGATGGGCACTAGCACATCCCGACCCCAGTAAGGGACAAGGGTGTATAGAAAATGGATGGATGTACTTTTTTTCAGGTTTTTCAGATGTAATCTCAGCTGGAATAATTGTCTAGGTTTTTGTGATGTTTGTTAACATGTATTATAATTGATTTTGGATTACATGAAGCAATACTTTATTAAACAAAGCAAACTTCTCTAATTTTGTCTTTTCTGCACTCTAAAAAGAAAAAGTTGAACCAACTTAATGGAATTGTTTCTATGGGTAATAATCAATTGAATTAAGTTTATCCAACTTAATTTATTAAGTTTAACCAATTCAATATATTATAATCATCCAACTCAATTTGTTAATTTTAAAACAAATGTATTAAGATTGAAATAACTAATTTAAGGCAGTTACTTCACATTAGAGTCACATTCATACAGCAATATCCATATTGGCAGGAGGGAGCTGGAATTGAACCTAGAACCTTCTGATTATGAGACAACTGCTCTACCCACAGAGCCACAGTCACTGGGGAATGTTTCCTTTGTAAGTTTGAGTCATGGTCAGAGGTGGGATGCAAATATTTAACTTAAGTATTTAAAGTAAAGTCAAAGCAAAAAGGTCCTTTAAGGAAAAGATTTGTAACTTTTAAATGATTCTCTAAAAAGTGGTTTTTGAGCTGAAGTTCATCTTATGCACTTAATTACATTAATTTATCTTAATTCTTTTACTATGCTAACTAACTTTTTTCAGGTCATGTAACACAAAACTTACACTAAATAGTTGAACCAACTTAATAGAATTGCTTCGATAGGTAACAAGCAGTTGAATGAAGTTTATCAAACTTAATTTGTTAAGTTTAACCAATTCAATATATTCTAATTCTCCAAGTCAATTAGTTAATTTTATTTAACAAATTTATTAAGTATGTTTAAGATAACAGATTTAAGTCGCTCTTACTCAAATCATTTATTTTCTTCTAATAAACATTCAAAATATTTTTGTCTTGATTCTACAGAACGTCAACTCAAACTTTTAAGTAGTTCCAAACTAAATATTCTAAAAACTCATTTTACAGTTTCCTGTATTCTAATGTAAAAGTTACAAATCTTTTCCTTAACGGATGTTTTTATTTTTACTTTATTTGAAATACTGTCGTCTTGTAATGGAAAGGTTCTAGGTTCAATTCCAGCTCACTTCTGCCATGTATCGATATGGATAGTGGTGTGTGAATGTGCCTGTAATGTGAAGTGCTTTGAGTAGTCAAAGTTATTGGAAAAGTTTTGTGTAAGTTCAATGATTTGAGTAAGACTGAGTTTAATATTTTATCTTAAACATACTTAATACATTTTATTAAAATACTTAGTTGGATGATTAGAATATATTGAATTGGTTAAACTTAATAAATTAAGTAGGATAAACTTAATTGAATTGCTTGTTATCCATAGAAGTAATTCATTTAAGTTGGTTCAACTTTTTCTTTTTAGAGTGTGTTTTAGAAATGTGTTGCATTTAAGGAAATCGGAAAAATGGATTTCATATTTCATTCAAGCATTTACTGGTGACAAAACATTTACGGAATGAGCTGCAAATGCGCACAAACTTATAGCAAAACTCATGGGTTACATTTTGTGCTTTATATAGAAGTAAACCAATATGAAAATAGTGCTTTTATAAAGTTTTGAAGTCAGTGCTGTACAACAAAATTGAAGTGAACACTCGGCATGTTGTCAGTGTTTTCACAGAAGCCTTTTAAATGCATCACACGTTTCCCTGATCCACACCTGGACTACTTAGGGTAATCAGTACATGTGCCATCTAACATTTTTAGTTGGAGTTCCGTTGAGTTTAGTTGCAGAGGACACGTAGAGGTGAGCGTGTTTAATTATTTTTTTGTTATTTGAAAATAAGTGTTCAGTCTGTTCTTTTTTCTTTGTCACTTTTATTTACTTCTAATCTTTTCTTTTCTAGAAGATGGCTCACTGTTCCCCTGCAAAGTTTGCAGTGTTCTCCAATCCTGAACTTCACTGTTTGAAGCAAGAGGCTCAGGTCGCTTGCGTATGTATTTGAGATGTGCCAAGTATTTTTTCGAAAGGATTGTTATCAGGTCATGTATTTGATGCTCATTTTAGATGGAATTATCTTAGTAATTGTTGGACATAAATCATTTTTAAAATGTGTTTTCAAGAAAATAGGTGAGGGGTTCTGGTGAGGGGATAGAAGCTGTTATTGTTGAAATGTCTCCCAGTTTAGTTGGTGGGGAGGAGATTTTACCGTTTGAGTATTCCTGCTTAGATGGGTAAAATGTCATAGGTTTTTTAACAATACTTTAGATTTTCTATGTTTGTAATGTATATTTATTACATTAATTTTATGTTTTCTTATAATATAAAGATGTAAGAATAACATGTACATGATAGTTGTAGGAGTACAGGTGGTATCTAGATCTCTTTTATAAACTAAAATTACATTCATTATTAAAACAGTATTTATCTCTAAATATTTTATTTTAGGTAGAAGAGTAAGAAATGGTAATGGTTTTAATGGAATAAAATAGGTTTTAAAAGAATTAGTAAGTAGTATAATAATTTTTTGGAGAGGAATTAAGCATATAGACAAATAGTTAATGTTATTTGAAATATTTAATATAATTGTATTAGAGGTTTTATATATTTGTGTATTTAAGATTATATAGGTTGTTTTTAGAAGAATTGCTGGCAATCTTCAAATGGATAACCAAGCACTTATTTCTGTTTATTTGTACAGTCATGGCCAAAGGTTTTCAGAATGACAAATATTATATTTTCACATGATCTGCTGTCCTCTTGTTTTAATGTGTGTATTTAAGATGTTTTCATCACATACAGAAATACAATTGCACTCATGAGTAACAAAAGCTTTTATTGACAGGTAGAATGAGTTAATGCACCAAGTCAGTATTTGCAGTGTTGACCCCTCTTCTTCAGGACCTTTGCAATTCTCCCTGGCATGCTCTCAATCAACTTCTGGACCAAATCCTCACTGATGGCAGTCCATTCTTGCACAATCAATGCTTGCATTTTGTCAGAATTTCTAGGTTTTTGTTTGTCCACCCGTCTCTTGATGATTGACTACAAGTTTTCAATGGTATTAAGATCTGGGGGGTTTTTAGGCCATGGACCCAAAATTTCTGTTTTGTTCCCTGAGCCAGTTAGTTATCACCTTTGCTTTATGGCCAGGTGCTCCATCATGCTGGAAAAGGCTTTGCTCATCACCAAACTGCTCTTGGGCGGTTGGGAGAAGTTGCTCTCGGAGGACATTCTGGTACCATTTTTTATTCATGGCTGTGTTGTTAGGCAAGACTGTGAGAGAGCCGACTCCCTGGGCTGAGAAGCAACCCCACACATGAATGGTTTCAGGATGCTTTACAGTTGGCATGAGACAAGACTGGTTTTCTTCTCCCAACAAGCTTTTTTCCAGATGTCCCAAACAATCGGAAAGGGGATTCATCAGAGAAAATGACTTTCCCCCAGTCCTCAGCAGTCCACTCCCTGTACCTTTTGCAGAACATCAGTCTGTCCCTGATGTTTTTCTTGGAGAGAAGTGGCTTCTTTGCTGCCCTTCTTGAGACCAGGCCTTGCTCCAAGAGTCTCCGCCTCACAGTGCATGCAGATGCACTCACACCTGCCTGCTGCCATTCCTGAGCAAGCTCTGCACTGCTGGTAGTCCGATCCCGCAGTTGAAACAGTTTTAAGAGACGGTCCTGGCGCTTGCTGGTCTTTCTTGGGCGCCCTGGAGCCTTTTTGGCAACAATGGAACCTCTCTCCTTGAAGTTCTTGATGATGCGATAGATTGTTGACTGAGGTGCAATCTTTCTAGCTGTTGTACTCTTTCCTGTTCGGCTATTTTTCTGCAGTGCAATGATTACTGCACGTTTTACTTTAGAGATAACCATGGTTCACAGAAGAGAATTACCAGTCTCTTTTTAAAGTGTCCAGTTGTGTCATTCTTTCTTAATCGTGATAGATTGATTTCCATTTCTTTCCTCAAACACCACACCTTTGTTAATGGAGCGAAGACTGAAACAATGTTAGCTGGTGCTTTTTAGGGAGGGCTGCAATGAATTTTAAATGTGTTTTGGGGGATACAGTACATTTTCTAGGCAAATATTGACTTTACAATTAATTGCTGTTAAGCTGATCACTTTGTATAACATTCTGGAGTTTATGCAAAGTCTCGTTAGACTTTGTAAATATTAACTTGTGAATTGTTCTGAAAACTTTTGGCCATGACTATATTTATGCAATTCTTTAATTATCATTATTTAAATGTTTTAATCATGGAATAGATATTGGAGAGTACTTTATGCTTTTTTGATATATGTTCCTTGTTAATTCAAGTGGATTGCAGTGTTTCAATAGTACAGTGTCAATGTATTATCTGCAAGTCTAGTTGTGTGGAAGTTTTTCAGCTTCTGTTATGTTTATAAGTTTTCTTCAATAATTCATAATGACAGGTACACTTATTAGGTTTTTTTGCAAATGTTTATATTATTTGTTTATACTCTTGTATTTTCTTACTATTTTTCATAATCAATTTAAGTACATTTCATATACAGCCGTTAGAGTTATGGAGTATAGCCTATGCCAGTCATTTCATTTCTATATTTTTTATCATTGTGATGATTTGTTCAACATTAGTGTTTTAAAGTCGAAATATGTTAAATATTTACATATATATTGTTTTTATTTTCAGTATCTTGTGAATGATGGTGTCAGTACCAGAGAAGACGTCTTCAAAAATGTGTGTCATGTCTTTGACAAGACATTTACTGCCTTGTCTCAAAGGGAGAGGAAGTGCAAGGCGTTAGAAAAGAAGGTGGAATTTCTTAAGGAACAGTTGGAGAAAGCTGAAAGGCAATATTCAAATGCTCAAAAGGATTTGGACATTTTGCATGCGTGTGCGGCATTTTTTGATGACGGTAGGCATTTAAATAATTTTTAATGTTTATGAAAGGTATCATTTTAGCATGTAGAAGAAACAAATTTATTTATAAGATATCAATTTATAAGGGTCATTCACAGATTAGTTCTTTTTGTGAATGAAAAATTGGGTAATTGAATGGGATCTTTGGTATTTGCAGTGCTTATGAAAAATATTTTTCTTAGATTCTTTCTGTTTCTTCATGTAAAAAATAATTTCTTATGAAAGAGTTTAATCATAAGAATTATAAAAATTTGAAAATATAGAAGTGAAAGTTTATCTACAAAATAACAATTGCATATATTTAGTACTTTTATAATAATGATAGTGTAAGTCGGACAGTTTTGTCTTTATAGTAGACTAGGATTCTTTTCATATATCTTAATTAGATAGAGATTATTTTTCCAAAAGGTCAAATGCTTGAATATATTTAGGTGTATTATATGTTTTTGTGAAATGAATTAAAAAAATTAACATTTTGCAATGTTATTTGTGTTCACTTCACAAAAAAGTACTCAAGGATAAGGTGCATAACCTCCGAAGATCAGGAGAATTTCATGTTTAACTAAAATAATATGCGTAATTTCCAGGGATTAAAATATTGTAATTGCCTTACTTTATACCAAATTTTTTATTGTAAAAAATTTAGAAATACATGTGAGAAAGTTGCTGTTTGTACATATGAATTATTTATTTGTTTTGGATATTAATTTAGAAATAGTTGCGTTTGTTTGAAGATACAACATATTTGTAAGAAAGTAGTTCTTTAATTTTGGTCAATTGTTTTTGTATAGTTTGTGCTATATTTGATCCAATGTAGCCCATAATAATGTTATAGTTTATATAATATCTGTGTGAATTTTATTATTGTTATGAATATGTCTTTTAAAACAACAAGCAAATAGTCAAGTGTTAGTCATTTATGAAAGGTTTAAAAATTACAGCAGGTGCATTTTTACATAGGTCATAAAAAATCAACTGATCAGCAGGTTTAAAGCAACTTTGCTATGTTTTGGATGTGGTTTTTGTGAGTAGTAAATCATGTATTTTTTTTTTAGAATTCAAATTATTTTGGAAATATATGCATTAGTTTTCAAATAAATTAAACATTATGTAATACTTTTTGTAAAGTTAATGTTAGAAAGCAAGAACATTGTAAGACATGCACATATGTTGATAAGGAATAAATTTTTCTTGCTTAGTACTTCCTATTTTTTCATGTTGTTGAGTGTTGGAATATGTTTGTGTAGTATATTCAATACAGCATTTAATCTGTCTTTAATTTTTTTAATGTTAATATTTTGCAGAAAAAAAGGATTTCTTCACTCAGACTGAAGATTTTTCTGTGGATGATGTTGTTGAAGGCTTGATGGAAGCAGAGGCAACGTGTGATCAAGATAATTAACGTAGTGACATTTTTTTCTGTAAATAGTTTTGGTGTGAATTTGTTTTTTGGTGTGTTTTTACTATTATAACTTAAGTATTTATAATAAAAGTGGTTTGGTGTGGAGTTGTCTGTTTAGTAATTTTTGTTTTTAAAATATTTGTGTAATATTATAAAAGAACATCGTCTTTCAAGGTTGGAAACAACAGTTTTTAAGGCAAGCATTTTAGTTTCAGGGACGGATAAAGTGAGATATTTCTAGATTAGTGAGTTTTTCATAAATGGTGAGAGATTAACTGTTTGAAGAGTTTTTTTATGTAGGATTGGCCATTTTTTGTGAATGTTAAGTATGTAGTGCATATGAATAGCTGTTCATAATCTTGTGGATATTTCTAATTTCATTGTGGAACAGGATATAGTTCAGGACATTTTCTAGGTGGTTTCTTTGTTGACTGGGGATCTATTTTTTGAGTTGTGTAAAGAAGTTTTTACGAAGGATTAGTAGATCACAACAGGTAATGGAACAAATTCATTAGTAATTTTCACAATGTTTTACAATCCTTTCTAAAATAATTGTAATATTAGAAACATTATTCATAAACCATTTTTAAGAGGGTTAAAATCTAGCTGGTACATTCTTATTAGGTGGTAGGTTTTGTAATGCACTTTAAAGGTACCGTAATGTTTTATGGAAAATGGGTTAGATCAACCAACAAAGAAGAATACGTATTTTATTATCTTGCTATTTTTTTTGTCTTGATTTGTAATGTTCATTTTTGAATATTAAGTAATAGTTTGCATTGTTCAATATAATTAAGTTATTGGGTTAGATCAACAAAGAATACTTTAAATTGTTATAGTGTACAAGGTGTTTTTTTACACAATACAAAAATTATTTGTAAGGAGTAAATAGTTTTCATTTGCTAAGATAGTGAAGGATTTTGTTTGGTGAGTAATAAAATATCACACATTATTTGAGAATATTCTATAACACTTTCAAAATAAAACATTTCACTTTTTAAATATGGGCTCACTTCATAAAATCTGCTTTATTCATTCAATGTAAAATGTATAATAAGTTGAGGGTGAAGTACATGAATGTGATTAGGATACAGTGATACAATTAAAATGCAGTAATAAAACAATTTTGTTTTATTTTCTTCAAACGTCTTATGTCATATGTATTTATGCTAATTCTGATGTTTTATCCATCTTATTAGTTTCTCCTATGCTGCTTTACGTGAATGATGTGCGCGATTTATGTGTCAAGCCTGAACGCCTATTTTTTTTACGTTACCCTAACGCTGTTCCGATTTTGCCATCCCCAATCACTAGACTTTAAATCGTTTTGCAGAGCTCCCTGGCAATGCACAAAATATCTGGTGCAGATAGGGCCATGTACTGAGATACAGCTGTTTGATTAACCTAGTGGGTACAAGTGTGGACCCTTTTTTATAAGGCAAATTAAAGACAAAATGAATTCTGATAATCATAGATCGAGAAAAGTACATTATAGTGGATGTTAAGTAGTCATAGTTTAAAAAGTAGTCATTATTTCATATGCATGTCCAACAGGGACTGGTTTATATGCCATAATATATTTCACAAAGAAATTGTTATTCAGTAATGGAAACATGAGTCAAAGTTATTAGAGCCAAAAGATCACATAGAAACTCCCGGTTTACTTATTTTATAGCAGTCTTTCCTCCCGTTTTAAAAAAATCATCAATAATATTTCCACTAAAGTAACATACTCCTAAAGATCTATCATTTATAATATTATTATGGAAATTTAAAATACAAAGGTTGATATTTTTAATCGTCTGATTCATGAGATCATTTTCCTACTTTGATATTTAATTATCTAAATAAGCAATTCTCCATTATGAGATGCATAGTAAGGAGCCTAATGAAAGAAAATAAAGGTTAGATAAAACTTTGAGACCAAAGGTTGTAACAAGTTTTTAATGCATGTGATATTAAAAACATGCAGAATAATCTAACATATCAGATTATTCTGCATATAATCTGATATATTATTTTCCAGAAGCTCTTAGCATGACTGTTCCAGAAAGGAAGGTTAATAGCTGGAAAAATCACAGTATTACTAGATACATAATTTTATTAAACATGAAACAAACTTTTATTATTAGTATATAAAAATAGCTAGTTAATTTAATAAAACAAGTATGACTTGTATAAAATAAATGTACATAAATAATGAGGAAAAATAAAGGTAATTATTATCAGAATCATATAAATAATTTTTTAAATTGTTTAGAAGTTTTTTGTGTTTTTCATGATTCTATAAACAGAAATTTCTTTGGAGATTTCTGAAGTAGCATTGCAAAGCACAAACGCATTTCTTTACAATATATGGCATATTTCAAAGGCCTTTTTAGTCTTTTAAAGTTACTAACAATTTTGTGCATGTAATCTGTAATTCTTCAGGCAATTGAATGTTTTAATGATAGTCATATGAAATGGAATGTATGTTACAACAGCTTTCCAGAGAACCTAAAATTTTGCAGGTTACTCTTTATAGATTGCTTAATGGCATTATAGAGGCTCACAAGGAATTTAAGAGATATTGAATTCTTAGTCTTACTAGTCAACGCATATATCGTAAATGTTCATTCTAGATAGTCAAAATGTTGCTTTTTAAAGTGAAAATGCTTTGTAAGATACCTAGAATGTTACACATGAAACGAATGTATATAAAACTGCTTACCATAGCCGTTGCTATGCTGTTGCCTTCAAATATGGTTGCAGCGAATGAGGAACGTGTATAGTCCGGTGACGTCATGCACAGTTTGCTCTATTGGTTGAAGTAGAGTTATGCTGTTATGTCATTGGTTGTTTTTTTTAAACAATCGGTTGAGTGGCCATTTTTACGGTCTTCCTTGAGAAATGAGTCAGTCTTGTACAGACACGCTCTGAGTTAGCTTCGTGTGAGCTTCGAGTTAGCAAACTTTCAAACACCAGACGGAACTTTACTGAATAGCTTTAAGCATATTTTGTTGGTTCATCAATTCTTCGAGGATATTTTCGTCGAGGTAAGTCTTGCATGTGTTTGTTAAAGATGTTATGACTGACGTTTGTTTCGTTTGAAAATAAGTGTAGAGCTTTATTCATTTGCATTAACTTAAAGGCTGGTGGCGGCTAGCTACTTGAATGTAGTCGGCTCGTAGCCGCTAGTTACTTCGATGGAGTCGGCTTGTAGCGGCTAGCTACTTTGATGTAGTCGGCTTGTAGCCGCTAGTAGCCGCTAGTTACTTGGATGGAGTTGGCTTGTAGCGGCTAGCTACTTGGATGTTTTCGGCTTGTAGCCGCTAGTTACTTGGATGGCTTGTAGCGGCTAGCTACTTGGATGTTCGGCTTGTAGCGTGTTTGTGGGCTTGTAGCGGCTAGCTACTTGGATGGTTGGCTTGTAGCGGCTAGTACTTGGATGTTCGCTGTAGCGCTAGTACTTGGATGGATGGCTGTGCGCTATGTAGCGGCTAGTACTTGGATGAGTTGGCTCGTAGCCGTTAGCTACTTGGATGGAGTCGGCTTGTAGTGGCTAGCTACTTGGATGTAGTTGGTGTCCAGTGTAGTTGTATCTATTTCTACTATAATATAGAAGTTAATTCAGAATATTGTACACCAAGCACCTTTTGTAGTGTGGATTTCAGAGTACAGTAAATCTTTATCCTTATGCTTAGGGTTCGAGTGGATTAAATGGAAGAAAAGTTTCTTCAGAGCTACCGTAGACTTCCATATTACTGGGTTGCAGACAAGTGTTATTTACCAGGCGGAGAATTCAGATGTTGCTCAGGAAGAGGATTTATGCAGTTTAAAAAAATGTTTGCTAATAACATTAGCATTCTGGGATCATCCAAGTTGGGATGTATAATTGTTGGCATTCAGGCCATTGAAAATGTTCATTAGTCTTCTTGTATAAGATGAAGTTTGTAGCACAAATGGTTATTTATAATTTATTTAATGCTGGGTAAATCCCCAATATTATATCAAGTCATTTTTGCCAAAACAATATGGATCATATGTTAAATTGACATCTTTACTTTTGAAATTTTTTAACTACACCGACCCATTTAGGGCTTAAGCACATAGCTATGATGCATTTTGCTCCGTTTTTAACTGGAAAAAACCAGTTACTGATTACCATCTGCATTTTGTTTCATTCAGGTTGTGTATCTGTAGTCGATATTTTTAATTAGTATAATACGTGATATTCATGAGAAACATGGTAGTATCCTCATTCAAATTTGAGACTTGATGGGTATTTTTTGGATTTAATTCATTTTTAAGGAAAATTAGGGGTTTTAAGCTGTGAAAGCTGCATTTTGAGGTTGCTTTTTTGTTTGCTTTTTAGAATTAACTATTTTAGTTGGTACATTTTCTACTGCTGGATTTCTTTTAGTGATTTTCATTTTTACATAATGTAAATTATGAAAGCTATTATTTAAAAAAAAATAAATTTTATTTTTTATAAAAGCAATGGCAAAAATCTTTACATTTTTGTGCAGTGATGTTTAATATTTTTTGTTTTTAATACATTTTTCAATTATATTGCTGTAATCATCTATAAATCTGTATGCCACTGAATCCTTTAATGTTTAAATGCAGATGCCTAGAGGAAAATCTTATCGAAGATCTCTGGCTGCTCTCCGACGAATGGAAACAGCTCGAGTCCGAGTAGGAATCCCAGTGACTTCCAGTGATTTTGTTTCACGTTGGTGTTTATTTTAATTACATTTTTTAAATGTGATGTATTTGTATCATGAAATATTCAGAGTACCTATTTAACTTGTTTTAAAATACTTATTTCTATTTTTGCTTGTTCTTCAATAGGGAGTGGAACCGGCTGGCGACATCGAGTTAAAGACTGGCCCTCCAGTTCATTTACCAATCATTGTCACAAGCTTGTAATTCCGGAGGAGCGCTCTGATGGAAAAGTAAATGTAATTAGAATTCATTTCAAATGGAATGTTTACATATTTCTCATCTTTCTATGTTTTTCTCTGTTTTAAAGTTTGTGCTGCTGATTGGCGCGTCTCATCTGCGATCGTTTGCTGATGGGATTGTTAAGATTTCGGATGGGTGCATTGATTTTGGAGTGATGTGCACTCCTGGTGCGTCTGCAGCTGACTTGCGCATTGAGGCCTACCACGCTGTTGTTCCCCGTCAGCCTGATGCTGTCTGTGTAACGGCTCCTTCAAATAATCTTACTGCATCCCTTAATCCAGAGGAAGCGGGAGAGGAATTTGAAAAGTACCTTTTGACCGTCTTGTATCGTTGGCCTAAGGTATGTACTGTGTTTTCAGCAAGAATGTAAAGCAGTGTTCATTAATTTTAGTTTGCAGAGACCACTGTCTAGCATGTTTTAGGTATTTCCCTTTTGCTAGACATATGTAAAATGCAGAGCAATGGTCACTGAGGTGTGGAATTGAGAAACGGTGATATAAGCATAAATGTCTAAATGGGTTGTTTTTCTTAGGTTTTTTGTACTGGCTTCCCCCTGCGCTTGACTGAATCCCTAGAGAAGCAGAACTTGTTTCAGCAAGAATTTCATCGCAGGGCAGCAAAGCTTGGTAGGTATTTAATACGTTTCTCTTTGGTAAAATGTATTATAGGTCTTTGTATGTTGTGTTTGATGAACGGAATGTATGATTTTTTTTTATTTTTATTCTGGTCTTTTCAGGTATCCCCTATTTTCCTGTAGCTGACTACTTTCCTCTGAAGCGTCTCAATCTGTGGAGCCCTGATGGCGTGAGTACATAGTCATTTTCAAAATAGGAAGGTAAAATTGTGCATTTCTATGGAATGTTAATTTTATCTCTCATTGTAATGTGTGCAGATCCACCTCAGCGATGACCACGGCATGCCCATTCTCCAGAAACTCATGTGGATGTTTGCTTATCGATATCTCGAAATGTCAACTCCAAAGCCACCGGTACAGAGTCAGGCAGCTACTGGTTACAAGCCAAGATTTGTTCCTCGCATTGTCGTGAAAGGGGAGGAAAGAAGAGTCCCATCTTTGCCATCTTCAGAGTGGACTCTTGTGAGATCTGGCAGAAAGGTATCGATATATTTGCAGTTTCCTTGCAGTAGAAGAAAGATGTTTCTTTAACTGTTAAATATCTTAAACAACTCATATGTGCTCTATCTTTACAGAGGAACCACTCAGGGGAATTGGAATCTTCTGATTCACTGAAGACAAGGGTGGTTCATCACAAGGTATTTGAGGCTTGTAGCGATTTATAAGATCTAATTGTAAATGTTACTGGTATCTTAATTAAAATTTTTATTTTGCAGATTGATGGGACTCCAGTATCGTTAAGAAAGTGTTCCGTTCTGTTGAATCCTTCCCGTTTTTCACCTGATATCTTGGTTGCCATGGAAACGGTCTCTCCATCAGACCTTTCAGATGTTCACACAGGCAATGAGGTAATTTGCAGAAGACTGGAAGTACCATTTACCATCTTAGTATTTTCTTTTATAAAGAATCCAAACCTGAACTGTTTTTTACAGACAAAGTCTGTGGAACATCAAAAGAAGTCAGCTGGGAGACAGCAGGTTTGTGAAAGCATAAGTTAATAATTTGTTATTGTAGAATAAAAGTATTTTGCAAATTAAGGTTTAATGTATAACAAATATTGAGTTGTGTTTTAACTGAAAACACGTTATATTGAATCTTTGTTGACTTTTTGCAAAGCAAGTTTAATATTTTGCTTTGGTCTCATTTGGTTTTAGGTTGAGGCGAAAGCTAAAGCAGCCAAGATGTCTGTCTGCAATGTGCTGCCTTGTGAATCTCAAGAGATGTTGAACTGTCTTGGTCTGTCGGCGAGTCCTCCCAGCCAGTTGGTATGTATTGTGATGTTTATCGTTCTGTGTAATAAGAAAAATATTTTCTAATTGTCATAAAATCTAATTTATTTGGAATAATACAGTATAACTTATTTGTTTAATGTGTTATGCATAATGTTGGATATGTTTCATTCCATAAGATTGAAACGTTACATGTAAATATTTTGCAGGGACAGATTATCTGTACAAAAAGTAACAAAGTGTAAGCAATTAATCAGAATCCCCTCAATGAATTACTGAAATATCAATTAACTATTTAAGATAATGCAAAAGTTATTTCTTTGGATTGTAACAATGTTTCAGATGTAGTGTTAGCTTGAGTAGATGTAGAATTTCTAAAATAAAGAGGAAATCTTAGTATATATTTTAGGCCAAAAATGCTCAAGAGATCATGCTTATTTTGATTTGAACATAAATGCAGCAGAAAAGGGTGAGGTTTTCAATTGTGTTGGAAGTGCTTGTACATTTTTATTTTTTTGGATGTAGCAGTTGTGCATGTCTACTTTCTTAAATACGTTTGAAGGTAATATGCTAAATGATGTCATAGTTTACT
Source organism: Poecilia reticulata (assembly GCF_904066995.2). NCBI lineage: Eukaryota > Metazoa > Chordata > Actinopteri > Cyprinodontiformes > Poeciliidae > Poecilia > Poecilia reticulata. The sequence goes on along the minus strand of NW_027675176.1, from coordinate 38,626 downwards.
GGAAATGCGTCATTTGTTTGGAGCTTAATGGTGACTGCTGTGTTGGCACAAATATTTATATAAAAAGTAATGGTACATGTGGTATACTATGTACAAAATGAAATATAGATGGGTATCATGTTTAATGTTATCTGATTTGTCTTTTGGAGAAAAAAGTAATGCAAGCTTGCTTTCTAACATATTTTAGATGAGAGTTAGACTGTAGGGAATGTTTTGTGTCCTCTGACATTTATAACCAATTAACAGAATGCAAAGAAAAACACTGATTGCAGGACCACTGTAATACATATTTTAGCTGGAACCTCTCTACAATAATCTTTAATTGCTTGTACATGTTAGTTATTTATGTTGTAAGAAATGCTAAAATGAAACATTCAAATTATGTGTATATATTTTACAATTATTTGAGATTATTGAATAACTTAAGTAATTGTTTTGTGCAGTTCCGCTAAGCATTTTTCATTTAAGGAAAAAGACTTAATAAAGTGAAAATATAGAAGTCTTAACGTTTTTAAAATTTCCATTCTAGACGCTTGAGAGGAATGATTGCCAGTGCACGCCGACGTCATCCAAAGGTAAGACTGATCTTTTATGTAGGTGTTCGGAGGGGTTGCAGTCGGCTCTTGTCCCAGGGACATTTTTGGTAGTAGGGTACATCTGGGACCCTCATGTCATGCAGTATTGTAGCCGCAATAAAACATCACATTTCTCCCATTTGTACCTGGAAGACGTCAGATGTAGATGAAGTCTCTGTGCAAGGTCGCAAGTTGGCGGAATATATTGCTCGAGAAAGACCCAGCATAGGCTCAAAGCCAGAGTTGTCCAAGTTGGTTCAAGATCAGACTATTTTCGGTGGAAAGTGGAATGTAGGAATTTGTGACATGGTGACATGTGATTTTGACCAGGAGGGGGAACTCTTTGAACTATTACAAATGTATTTGATGAGAAATGGAATGTGTATCTTTTCTCTTCATGATGCAACTACCTTGGTAATCCAGCATGGAGAGTACTTTGCTGTTGTAGACTTTGGAACACGGAATTCGGAGGGCTTAGCATCAGAATCTGGTACGCCTGTAGTGGTGTTTAACACATGCTTACTTGATTTAATGGTTCATTTGAACAAACTTGGGGAATCCTTATATGCAACCGAATATGCAATCTATGCCATTTCTGTAAAAGAGATGTGCAATAATATGGAAACATGCACAGCACTGACTGAAGACACACACTCTACAGATGCATGCCATGCTTCCAGTAGCCATGTTGCATCATTCAGTGGGTCATTTCATCAGGGTGATGATCGCTTTACATATGGTGGACTTCAGTGTGCAGCCATTAGTCTTGTTGCTTTAACAAAGCACACACTGACAAGCGTTTTTTCGTGGAATATTGAGATATTGGACGATGTACTGACTGTAGGTGATAAGCTGTACACAGCTTTGCATGACAGCCATTTAATCAGTGGTGGACATGAGCTTCTTGCTATTCCAGACTTGCCTGAAAATATTCATGTTGATGGACAGCATTTTGAATGTTTTTATCATGCAGATTATGCTTCTGGAGATGTGGATATACTGGGAGGACAGTTAATAGAGGAGGGTGTGCTTACTACTCTCTGGGATGGATTGAGTAAGATGTGTGGAAAGTATGAAACCTGCTTTATGACAGTATGTGGCAGTACTTGCGCTCTCATCAGTAATAGTGGGCGTTATGCTATTGTAGACTCCCATGCACGTAACAATGAGGGCATGGTAGATGCACATGGTAAGAGCGTTGTTCTTTACTTTAACTGTATAGATGATGTCTTTGCATATTTTACAAGGCTTTCTGCTGAACTGAATGTCACTCGGAGGTTTTTTGAGATCAGTGGAGTTGATATTGTTCAGATGGACTCAAGTAAAAGTGTATCTGAACATTCAGCTGCTGTTCCAAGTAGCACTAGTCTGTTTGAAGGGAGCAATGGTGATATACAGGAGGATTCTTATGGAGGACATTCATTACAACTGCAAACATCAAACAGGGATGATGGTGATGATGATGTGGTTGTTACTGATGTCCAAAATAAGGAATTGTATTTTAACCCCATCTCTGAAGACATTGCACGGTCATTGTGTGGCAAGTTGAATGTAGAGTTTGAACGGGCACATTCTGTATCTTCCGTGGTTGGTGAACTGGGTGTGCCATGTATGACAGAAAAAATAGTAGGTGATGGAAACTGCTTTTTTAGAGCACTTAGTCAAGCTGTCAGTGGCAATCAGAAATCTCATCGCAAAATTCGGCTTGCTGTCACAAACCAGTTAAAAAAGAATTTCCAAATGTATACAAGTATTCTCAGAAATGAGTATTGTTCCATGTCAGAATATATTAGGACTTCAAGGATGCAATATGTTGGCAGTTGGGCAACTGAAGTAGAGATTCAAGCAGCAGCTGACTTTTTTGACATAAATATCTTTACTTATTGTAGTGATAAATGGCTTAAATATACATCTACAAACAGTTTGTGCAATCATGGTCTCTATTTGCAAAATATTAATGGTAATCATTATGAGAATGTTCTTTGTGTAAAGCAGCCCAAGTCACAAATATGTTATGGTTATTGCACAAATCAAGATGTTTCTGGGAAATGTAAAACTCGGAAAGCTATTGCAAAACAAAAGATCGCTCTTGTAGAGATGGTCAAAACTGAGAGTTTTGTGCAAGAGGAGTGTGTGGGTATTTTGCAAGATGATCAAGAGACTTTGCTATTTACTCCCCTGTCTGAAGTTACTGCTAAAACTCTGTGCAACAAACTAAAAATAGACTTTGAAGAACACAATTTCCAACCAGTAAAATTGGGAGGGCCTTTAGGAAGTGTGTGTAAAACTAAAAATATTGTAAATGATGCCAACAGTTTTTTCAGAGCTATATCTCATGTACTCAGTGGTTCACAGAATAATCACCGTAAAATTAGACTTGCTGTAGTTTCATATATAACCAAGAATATAGAAGAATGTGAAGAGTTTCTGGGAAGAGATTATGCTTCTGTGTCAGAATATGTTAACCAGTCACAGATGAAGTACTTGGGTCACTGTGCTACCGAAATTGAGTTTAAATCTACTGCAATCATGTTGGGATTGGACATTTATGTATTTAATGGCACACAGTGGAGCAAATACAGTTCAAAAAACAGTAATTTTACTCATGAAGCTCTGTATCTTCAGAACTGTAATAATCATTTTGATGCTGTTATGTGTGTAAAGCAGGCTAATAAAGACTGTTGCTTTGAACTTTGTAATCCAAATGGTTCATTACAGACAAAATCCATTCAAACAAGATCTTCCCAAGTACAGAAAGATACAAAACAAACTGTAACGAGCAATAAAAGAAACTACAGTTTTTCTATGTATTTAAGACAAAAAAGGAATGGGAAGGAAATGATCAAATACAAAACTCAAATGACATATATGCAAAAAGTAAAATTTAAGCAGAATAACAAATACAAGACAAATTTTTTATACAAGGAAAAGAAGAAAAACTCGAGTAGAACAAAATATCATGATGATGAGACTTATCAAAAAAAGGTTCAGCTGAGGACTATTAATAAATATACTAAAGACGAATCTCATCGAGAGAAACTGAAGCAAATTGGCATTGCGAAATATAAGAAAGACGAATCTTATCGAGAAAAACTGAAGCAAATTGGCATTGCGAAATATAAGAAAGACGAATTTTATAGAGACAAACTGAAACAAATTGGCATTGCGAAATATAAGAAAGACGAATCTTATCGAGAAAAACTGAAGCAAATTGGCATTGCGAAATATAAGAAAGACAAATCTTATCGAGACAAACTGAAGCAAATGAGCATTAAAAAGTATAATGAAAATGAATCTCATAGACAAAAAGTAAAAGAATCAAGTAAAAAGCAATACCTTTATCCAGGACATAAGTTGCACATAATATCAGATGTAAAGCTAAAAAGACGGGAGATTAAAGAAAAGTCAAAGGAGTTTGATTTTGTTGTTGCACAATTTTTGGAGAAGGTAAAAGAGGGGCCAAATTTTGTTTGTTGCGTTTGCTTTCGTCTGTTGTTCAAGCATCAGATATTGAATTGTCACAAAGACCAGTACAGAAAAACTAAAGAAATGTCTTTAATTGCAGATAAATGTATAAGTAACGATTATGTGCATAGGTGTGATGATGTGTGTGCATCTCCATGCACTCTTAATACCTGTCGAAATAGGCTGTATATCTGTTATTCTTGCCATTATAAAATGAGCAAAGGTCAAATACCCCCAGAAAGTTCATGTAATAATTTATCTGTTGATCCCATCCCACCTCAATTGGCATGTTTGAATACTTTGGAGCAACACTTAATTGCTTTACATATACCATTTATGAAAATGCTGGCTTTGCCCAAAGGTGGACAAAATGGAGTGCATGGACCTGTTACATGTGTCCCTACAAATATAGTTGAAACTTGCAGCCTGTTGCCAAGAAGTAATATGGAAGGCTCTTTGTTACCTGTGAAGTTGAAGCGTAAATTGACATACAAAGGTCATTATGATTATCAGTATGTCGATTCAATGCATGTCCAGGAAGCTCTTCGGTACTTGAAACATTGTAATTCTCATTATAAAGATGTAGAGTTCAATGAATCTTGGATCAATGAGTTTTCTCCAGAAGAAAATAGTTCAGTTTTAATAAAGAATGAAAGTGTTAAAGAAGATGAGGACATGTCCATAGATGAAAATGATGATGACCTTTTACATGACAGACAGCAACACTGCATGTTCCAGGACACTTGTCTTATGCCAGTAGATATAGGACAAGAAGCTTTGGATCAATATGTTGATAATGTGTTGAATATTGCACCAAGTGAAAATAATAACCCGGTAAAATTGCTTTCTGATTGTACAAATGAAGCAAAATGTTTCCCTGTTTTGTTTCCTTTGGGGTATAATACATACCATGAAAAGCGGCAATATCGTTTGACTTTAAGCCGCTACTTTAATAACAGACTTCTTCATGCTGATGGTAGATTTGCACGTAATGTAGAATACATCTTCTTTGCTCAATACATGTCAGAACTGGAGCAAGTTGTCTCTAAAGTGTCTATAGCATTGCGTAAAGGCACAAGTCCTACATTTCAAAATATGACTGAGGTATTAAAAAATGAGGACTCTTTAAATAAGTTGTTACAGTTTGATGATGGGTATCGCTTCTTGAAACCCATTCGAGGCACACCTGCCTTCTGGCAGTCGGCTCAACGCGACTTGCTAGCTTGTGTTAGAATGTTGGGAAAACCCACATGGTTTGCCTCATTTTCTTCTGCTGATATGAGATGGAAAAATTTACTTTACAGCATTTTGAAGCAGGAAGGGCGAACGCAGACTTTGGAACAGTTGCAGTGGGCAGATAAGTGTGAATTGCTGCGTCAAAATCCTGTTACTGCTGCCAGAATGTTTGATTTTAGATGGCATGTTTTTGTTAAAGAAGTTTTAATGTCTCCTTCAAATCCAATTGGAAAAATTGAAGACTACTATTATCGTGTAGAATTCCAGCAGCGTGGTTCTCCCCATTGTCATTGCCTTTTTTGGATTTCGGGTGCTCCAATTCTCGACAAGAACACGGATGAAGAGGTTACTGCATTTATTGATAAGTATGTAACATGTGGGACTTCCGGTTGGAATGCGTGAGGAGTAGACGCACGCTTGGACTGCTGCTACATTTGTGCTTTCTATACCTTTTTAGAACCCCATCTCCTTTATAAAGATTACATTTTTTCTTTGTTGCTGTTGTTAATATTTCTTTCAAACTTACTTCGTCATGTCCAAGGCCAAAGGAAAATCCTCTGAACGAGAAAGAGATGCGCCGCCGGCTACTGCTAGCATAACAATCGCGGACATTAGCTCGCTCCTTGGCAGTCATAAAGAGGCCCTGTCTGCGGAGTTCAAGTTGTCTTTTGAGTCTCTGAACTCCACACTGGACAGCATCAACTCTACTATGACAGATCACGGTCAGCGTATTTGCTCATTGGAAGATAATGCAACTGCTAATGACGCGCGCTTGCTGCAGGTGGAGAAGGTGTGTGCTAATCTTCAAAAGAAAATGAGACGCTGAGAGCTAAAGTGGTGGATCTGGAGGGGCGCAGCAGGCGCCAAAACATTCGCATTGTCGGTTTACCAGAAGATATAGAAGGTCCCCGGCCATCCTCGTTTTTCTCAAAGCTTTTGACTGAAGTCTTCGGTAAAGACACGCTCCCTTCCCCTCCTGAAATAGATCGAGCGCACCGCACCCTCGCCCCCAAGCCCGCCCCGGGATCCCGTCCTCGCCCTGTCATCCTGCGCTTCCATAGATTCCAAGAGAAAGACCTGATTATCCGCGAAGCCCGCAAGAGGGGCGCACTGTCTTATCAGGGGCATAGGATCCGCTTCTATGATGACTACAGTCCAGAGGTTGTGAAACAGCGCGGCGAGTACAGTGGTGCCATGACTGAACTGTACAAGCGGGGATACAAGCCGGCGTTGCTATTTCCTGCGAAGTTGCGCATCACACTCCCGAACGGAGATAAGAAGTGGCTCCCGTCGGCCGCGGATGCGGCTAAATTCGTCCAGGATTTGGGTCAGGATTAAAAAAAAAAAGAAAAGAAAAGCGTAACATTCTGTTGCCTTGGAAATCTAACATTTTTTCCTTTCTTTTCTCAATTGCGTTTAATTATTTCCCTAATTCAGTGCGGCTTGTTTGGTCCATTTGTTAGTGAATAATACTGTATTTACATTACATATACACAGCTTGATCACTCTAAGATATAAGGAGTGGGGTTCTAATCTATCTGTTTTTCCATAATGCGGTTGCAAGGAGTTGGAATTTTGGAAAAAGGAAGTATTAAAATATGCTGATAGGTTTATCAGAGTTCTGGTGCCTGCCTTTTGCGACACCATTTTTTTCCCATTTTTATTTTTATTGTTTTTTCTTTCCTCTTTTTATATGTGTGTTTTGCGGGTCTTCCTTATCTGCATGTATTGGTGCTACTCATTACATATGTGCTACAGTTCATAGCTCTCTGTCTTTTTCGTATCTATCACACCTAGGGTGTTATGCCAAGTACTGACGCCCCATTGGCACCACCAGGGGATTCGTTAAGATTTGTTAGTTGGAATGTTAAAGGGTTGAACTCTCCTATAAAGCGTAAAAAAGTATTTAATCACCTAAAACACTTAAACACAACAATTGCTTTCTTACAGGAAACACATTTAAAACTGTCAGACCAGCTCAGGCTTCGCAGTGGGTGGGTTGGCCAGGTGCATCATTCATCATTTAATAGCAAGGCACGTGGGGTTGCGACTTTAATACATAAATCTGTTCCCTCTCTGTGACCAAAGTCATGTCCGACCCTAACGGCCGTTATATTATTGTCTTGGGAAGAATTAGCAGTAGCAATCTGGCATTAGTAAACATATATGGTCCGAATTGGGATGATGAGGACTTTTTCAAAAACATTTTCTTCTCACTTCCTGATCTGAATAATAGCCAGCTCATTCTCGGGGGTGACTTTAACTGCTGCCTTGACCCTTTGCTTGACCGTTCCTCAAGCAAGTCATATTCAGTCTCTAAGTCTTCCAAAGTTTTACATACATTTATGCAGCAATATGCAGTCTCAGACGTTTGGCGTTATTTCAACCCTAACACCAGAAAATTTTCCTTTTTCTCCCCAGTGCATTCTACTTTCTCTAGAATTGACTTCTTTCTCCTGGATAACAGACTGCTCTCCTCAGTTAGGTCATGTTGCTATAATCCATCGTAATCTCAGACCATTCTCCTGTCATCTTGGATCTCTCTCTCCCGGGTAGACCTGCTTCACGGCCTCCGTGGCGTTTTAATTCAGTCTTGCTCAGTGATTCTGTTTTTGTCAACACTATGAATGACCGTTTAGACTTGTTTGTCTCCTCTAATGTTACTCCAGATGTATCTGCAGCAACAGTTTGGGAGGCATGTAAGGCATATTTACGGGGGAGATAATAGCTTACTCGACATATCTTAGAAAAACAACCACACAAAACGGCTTATCCTATCTAGTGCTATATCTGACCTGCAAACAAAATGTGCAGAGTCCCCTGCTCCAGACCTTATAAAAAGTTTGTTGATAAAAAAGGCTGAATTTGACACACTAGCCTCTGACGCAGCTGCGGCACTATTATTAAAAAGCCGTTATAGTTATTATGAGTTTGGTGACAAGCCCAGCAAAATTCTTGCTCATCAGATTCGGCAGAGAGCTTCAAACCAGCACATCACTGAAATTAACATCTCCAATGGGACTTCTATTAATCCACAAACTATTAACAATCAGTTTAGAGACTACTATTCCACTTTATACAGTTCAGAGTGTTCACCCGATCAAGCTCACTATGAAAGTTTCTTTGATAATTTTTCTATCCCTACAATTGATCCAGAAACTGCCTCTGACTTAGATAAACCCTTTACGTTCGCTGAGATCAAGAGTGCTATATTATCATTGCAGAGTGGAAAATGCCCTGGACCTGATGGCTTTCCATCAGAATTCTATAAGGTCTTTTCAGACAAACTATCTCCCCTTCTGCTTAACATGCTTAAAGAAGCATATGAATTTGGTGTTCTCCCTCTCACAATGCGACAAGCTACTATCTCCCTTATCCTAAAGAAAGATAAAGATCCACGAGTCTGCAACAACTACCGGCCAATTTCATTGCTCTGTACAGATGTCAAGATTTTGGCAAAGATGTTGGCAAAACGTCTGGAGGTAATCATGACCCAAATCATCAACCCTGACCAGACAGGCTTTATTAAAAACAGACACTCCTATCATAATATTAGGCGGTTGCTAAATATAATATATTCAACTACATCAGCTGATACCCCAGAAGTAATTATCTCAATGGATGCCGAAAAGCTTTTGATCGAGTAGAGTGGTCCTATTTGTTTTACACCTTACGACGTTTTGGTTTTGGTTGTTCCTTTATTTCCTGGATCAAACTGTTATATACTTCTCCATTAGCCAGTGTCCGCACAAATAATGACCACTCAGAATATTTTCACCTAGGCCGTGGAACTCGCCAGGGCTGTCCACTCTCACCTCTTTTGTTTGCAATTGCTATAGAGCCTCTGGCTGCAGCCCTTAGATCCAGTCCCATGCACGGCATTACAAGAGGTGGTCTGGACCATAAAGTCTCTTTATATGCTGATGATCTGTTACTTTTTCTCTCAGACCCAGAGACCTCAATGCCTCCAGTATTAGACCTGCTTGAAATTGTAATGGCATACACCCTTTATCTAAGTCTTATAACAATTTTAGTAGCGCAGAATACATTAAGCCCTTTAAGTGCCCCGTTTTAGTTGTTTTCTGTTTAATTTATATTTTATTTTCTGTCTGTTACCTCTGCTTGTTTATTTTTTAGTTATCTACTTTGTATCCATGTACTTATGGAATTAATTGCTAGATTTTTGTTTGTATGTGTCTTGTTCTATTTTTGGTTCTTGTCATTTATTAGTTTATGTTTATTCTACAAAGTACTGTCTAAAGTATGACTTGAATGTCTATGTATGATGCTCATTGTTTTGTTAAAAATCAGAAATAAAAAAAAAAAAATCAAACAACAAAAAAAAGTATGTAACATGTGAAATTCCAACTGAAGAAGATCCATTGTTTGAAGTTGTTACATCTGTACAGCAGCATTCAAAACGACATTCAAAATCTTGTAAAAAGAAAAAAACGTTTGTCGTTTTAATTTCCCACGGCCTGCATCTTGCCGAACCTTTATTTGTCGTGGTGAATAATATCAAGATCCAGTGAAGACTTGCAAATGCAATTTGGATAAAACTGATGAGGCACATTGTGAATGTCTTAGCAAGGACAAGAAAAGTTGGGAACAAATTGAGAGAGATAGAGCAACTGATATTTTAACTAGTGTAAAGAATGCCATCTCGGATGAGAACTGTACATATAGTACTGTGGAAGAAATGTTTCAAGCTTTGGGGATAAGTCAAGGTTTATTTGAAACTGCATATAAGCGATCCAGTAGGAATACTCATGTAGTGTTGAAAAGACAAATTAATGAAATCTGGATTAATCAATATAGCAAGCCGCTGTTAAAAGCTTGGAATGCAAATATTGATATCCAGTACTGTGTTGATGCATATGCATGCTGTGTTTATATAGTATCTTACATGTCCAAAAGTGAGCGTGAAATTGGCCTTCTGTTGGGAAATGCGCAGAGAGAAGCAGCTAAAGATGGTAATGTTAGTGCTAAAGAGGCTTTAAAGACACTCGGTAGTGTCTATTTACATAACCGGGATGTTTGTGCTCAAGAAGCCGTGTACCGACTGACCAACATGCATTTAAAGGAGTGCTCTCGGAAAGTTGTTTTTATTCCAACAGGTGATAATATTGTGAAAATGAGTTTACCCATCTCTGTTTTGAGAGAAAAAGCTTCATCTCAGGATCTTACCTCAGAAGACATGTTTATGACCGGTATAGTTGACCGCTATAAGAATAGGCCGAATGAAGATGTGTTTTCTGATATGTGCCTGGCTACGTTTGCTTCAGAGTATCGTGTTTTGTCAAAAAATGAGAAATGTAGAAATTCAGTAAAGTTGAACAATGGCTTTGGGATTGTTGTAAAAAGAACTCGGACAAAACCAGCAGTTGTTCGATATGCACGTTTCTCTGAAACAAAACAACCAGAAAAGTTTTATCAAAGTATAATGCAGTTATTTCTGCCTTACCGCTCTGATAGTGAACTTAAACCTGCACATTGTGAAACCTATGGTGACTTTTACAGGACTGGTGTTATTGGATTTGTTGATGGAACAAAACATTCTGTAAAGTCTGTTGTAGATTTAAATAGGAGTGAATTTGAGGTGGAATCTGATCATTTTGAGGCTGTGGACAATGTTACTGGTGATGTAATGCTGGAGGATACATGGGCCGAGTTGTGTCCTGAGGTTGAATTGGAACGCTTGGAGTGTGTGGAATTACGAAAAGAGAAACCAATAGAAAATGATGCTCAGGAACATATTCCTGATTTAAGTTCTAACCCTAAAGACATTTCAGTATTTGAGAAAAAACAAATGAGTAGATCTGAAGGCCTTGCATTGATTAGATCTTTGAATGAAAAACAGTTTTCTGTTTTTTATCAAATCCGGCAGTGGTGTTTAAATAAGGTTAATGGAAAAAATCCAGAACCACTGCACATATTTATTACAGGGGGAGCCGGTACAGGAAAAAGTCATTTAATTAAGGCAATTGAATATGAATCAAAACGGTTATTGTCCACTGTGTGTAGGTTTCCTGATAATACATGCGTATTACTGACAGCTCCCACTGGCATTGCAGCGTATAATTTAGAAGCGACAACAATCCACACCACTTTTTCTATTGGAAAGGATGTACGCCTACCGTATACTCCTTTGGGCGAAGATAAACTAAATTCCTTGCGTGTCAAATATGGTGATCTTCAACTTCTTATTATAGATGAAATATCAATGGTTGATCACAATCTCTTATCATATGTTAACGGCCGATTGCGTCAGATTAAACAAACCACGAAAGTATATGGGGGTATCAGTATAATTACTGTCGGCGATGTCTATCAGCTCCCCCCTGTTCGAGGTAAGCCGATATACGCTGAGGGTGTTGCCACAAAAATATGGTCAGAGTTATTTCAAATTGTAGAATTAACTGAAATTGTGAGGCAAAAAGATGCTGTGTTTTCCCAACTGCTTAACAGGATGAGAACTCGTTCCAAAAGTACACCAATGCTGCCTGATGATATAAACATTTTAAAACATTGTGAAACGGGTGAGGTTAGCTCAGCCTTGCACATATTTGCGACTAATAAACAAGTGAGCGAGCACAATATTCATCAATTATATCAGACTTGTCCTGAATTTGTTAGAATTGGGGCACAGGATTATGTAAATGATAAAAAAAACGGAAAATTGAGGTTGCTAGAAGGGAGTCATGCAAAAGCTTCAAATACCTGCTTATCAGAAGTGTTGTTATTGGGCAAAGGAGCACGTGTTATGTTGTGTAAAAATGTGGATGTTAATGATGGTTTAGCTAATGGTGTTGTTGGTACTGTGACAGAAATATTAATACCTGAAAAGGACAAGTTTCCTAAAGTTGTCTATGTTAAATTTGATGATGATCGAGTAGGCATGAAGAAGAGGAAGAGCTGCCACTATGCATTATCAGATTTAGCAGGATCAACACCTATTGAACCTGAGGAGGACAGAGCCACTGTTAAAGGCGGCTTGCGGCGGCAATTTCCACTCAAGTTAGCATGGGCATGCACTGTACACAAAGTTCAAGGAATGACTGTTGAGGAAGCTGTTGTTTCTTTTAGTAAAATCTTTGCCCCGGGACAAGCTTATGTGGCCGTGAGTCGTGTTAAAAGTCTTTCAGGATTGACGATTCAAGATTTTGATGAAAAGAGGATATATTGTAAGGATGACATTGCTGTTGCTCTTGAGGATATGAGACCCCTTTTGAGTGGATCTTTTCAGTTGGACCGATTTAACAAATCTCCTTTTACTGTATTCCTGATGAACGTGCAAAGTTTATCTCGGCATGTAAAAGATTTGGCTTGTTTTACAGAGAAATGGAAACCTAAATGTGTTGCTGTTACAGAAACATGGTTGACTTCAACTCAAACGGATACAGTAAAAATTGATGGTTACAGTTTCTCCAACCGTCCACGACATTTATCTTATTCTAACAAGCATCCACAATTGAGTGTGTTGCAAGACCAACAACATGGTGGTGTTGGCATTTATTGTGCAAATGACATTGAATTTGAAGTTCTGCAGCAGCCAGAGCTGAATTTGGAGTGTTTGGTGTACCGGTTTAGTCATTTAAAAATGGTCCTTGGGGTAATTTATCGCCCACCATTATATCCTCTGTCACTATTTAAAATAAATTTACAAATTTTGTTTGATTGGCTTGAAAAACAAAGCGACACAATAGCACTGATTGGAGATTTTAATGATGATATTTTGAAGTCATCAACTATCTCAAAATTTATGTCTGATAAAGGATACCTACAAATGGTTGATCAGCCAACCACTGAAAAAGGTACATTAATAGATCACGTTTATGTTAAATCAGAGATGCATAAAGTTGAAGCCGTAGTTGTGCCTACATATTTTAGTGATCACGAGGGAGTAATGTGTGTTTTGAGCAGTTGTAATCATGTGATGTTTTGAAATATTTGGTTTTTCTTGATGAAAATGAATTAAAAATGTTTAAGACTGCAAGACATTGAGCTACATTTGAAAGAGTGATGGCACTTACAAAAATTGGGCACTTTAAACACAAGAAGCCACCACATTTTATTTGTTGCTCAAAACATTTTGATGGTTAGTCTGAAGCAGTTGTCCATATGCCGCACATAAACGGCAGTGGCTCTGTTTTCACATGGTGCCAAATGGTATCTTAGGCTGAAGTGAACAGTTGTTCCATATGCGCACATAAACGGGCAGTGGGATGCTGTTTTCACATGGATGGCCAAATAGGTATCCTTAGGCTTGAAAAGTGAAGCAGTTGTTCCATATGCGCACATAAACGGGCAGTGGGATGCTGTTTTCACATGGATAGTCAGGGAATAATTAGAAGATACCCACTCCAAGACGACTGCAGCTGTCTCCGAACTACTGCCTCCTCAATTAAATTTGGTTAAGCACATTAATAAGAGGGAAAGACAGGGAGCAAAAACAAGGGATGCCCACATCCCACTTACACACACCTGACATACAAAAGGAAATGGGGAAAGATAAACCAAACCAAGGGGTCTTTGAGCCCCGCTTGCACTCACAACACTTGCATATCTACACCACACAATCATATCAGATTGAGGTTCACTGATCAGAGGAGGACAGTTCCTACATAAATTGGAATTTAAAACCTCTCCTTAGAAAAAGGTTTCGTTTCTGCATTAAGTTATTTATTAAACTTTGACAGATGAACAATTGGATACACACCTAAAAGGAATAATGAAAAAGCAACATTTTAATAATGATATTTAATGTCCCTTTGGGATCAATAAAGGATTTTTGAATTTGAATAATGATTAATATGTACATGTGTTAAATCTTTGAAGCTGTTCTTAATGCAGGGTTTGCTTTACCTTGTCACATAGCACAAAAAAAGCAAAGGCAGTTTATTGGTACTTCCATTTGTGGAACTGGGTTCAATTCCCAGGACTGCCCGACTACATTTGTGCTGACGATTGAAGGTAAAAAAAAATTAAAGTATGAAACCTCATAAGCTTTAAATATTTAAAAAATTATATAAATGAACAGTTTAACATTTTTTCCTTAATCTAAAATTGGGAGTTAAATAGAAAAATATCTGCATTTGCTTTATGCAATGAGTCAGATAATTTGCAAATTATCATGTTTAAAATGCCTCATATTTAAATGTACAAAAATGAAATCCAGGTGTAACTAGAGCTTTTTAACAAACATTTTAGCATGTACTATTTGTTTGAAATCATAATTTATGGCTACATTCATTACAAAGCAAAAACAAATTTGAAGGAGCATTTTAGCAAGATTGTAATATAAAATCATACACAGGAAAGAGTTGAAATGTACAATTCCACAAATTGGTGATCCAATTCTAGCTTTCTCCTGTTATGTTTAACCTACTATTGTTCAATAATTGACAGGTAAAGAGTTTATCATTTAAAAAAATAGTTTGTATGATGTGAATTATTGTACAACCATGGAACACATTGAAAACAAGCAGAAATTTGAAACCTCTTCTTAATATATATATATTTTTTGCATTAAGAAAGTGTACCAGGAACAGTATTTCATTTTTGTTAGATTAACGTTAATTTAATTTTATTTAAAGATTTACTTGAGAATAGAATCTTTCTGTATTTTTAGCAAAAACAAATAAATCATTGTTTTGTTCTAATGTGGGTTGAGTTTCATCTGACCAACTGCACTAAAATGTCTTAATGGACATGGTTAGTACACAGTCCATTCTATGTTGAAATGTACGAGTATTCAAAAAGTTTAATTATAATATAAAGCATTTCACTAAAGTGAGGGGGAAAAATGTTTAAATTTAAGATTTATTTATTTTTATAACCTGGTTGATAAGGTCTGTTTTTTTTAAACAGGTCAGATTTCTCTTCGGAGTTCAGTTCCAGATTCTGTTTCAGGTCCAGGACTCTCTCTCTCTGCTGCAAAGTGGACCAGACTGATGAGCTGGACCCATACAGCGCATCAAAGGAAACATCATCTCATATCAACTAACAACCAATGAAGCAGTTAAACTGAAACTACTTGAATTGTAGAATACAGTCCATTCTATGTTGAAATGTATGAGTATTCACATGAGTTTCATTATAATATAAATGTATTCACTACAGTGAGGGGAAAATGTGTTGATGTAAGCTTTTTTCTTTTTATAGAGGACCCCAGGTTAAGGTCTGTTTTTAAACAGGGCAAGATTTCTGTTACAGATTCCGTTCCAGGTCCAGGACTCTTCTCTCTGTTGCCAAGTCGACTAGACTGATGAGCTAGACCCATAGTGCGCATAAAGGAAACATCACCTCCTGTCAACTTCAAACCTGATGGAAGACATTCAGGCAACTGTCAAAACATCTTCACTCTGGAGTGGACCATTGTGAATGCAACTGGATTATTTCTGTTTTTCATCATTTTCTCATAACTCCATCAATCAACTGATTAAATTCCTTCTACAAAAGGAAAAAACATATTGGATTTTCAGAACCGATTTAAAGAATTTCTCTTTACAAAATCTCTTTACCAATTGCATTATTAAAATTAGGTAAGTTTATTTCATTAAAAGTAAAATTTAAACAGTAATGATTTATTGGTTAATGTCAAGTTGTCATAAGGATATTTGAATGTCAACTTTGTATTAAAAGTGTCATAATTTACTGATCACACTTTAACAAGTCATAATATTCATGAAGGTTTATTTATGTTCATGACAGGTAATGTTTATGAAGTTTATGACAGTCTTATTCACCCCTTCAAATAAGTGTTACTAATCTTCATCCATCCTCCATCCATTTTTCTTCCGCTTATCCGGGGTCGGGTCGAGAGTCAGGGAGGCCAGACTTCCCTCTCCTCAGCCACTTCTTCCAGCTCCTCCGGGGAATCCAAGGCTTCCAGGCCAGCCGAGAGACGTAATCCCTCCAGCGTGTCCTGGGTCTTCCCTGAGGCCTCCTCCCGGTGGACGTGCCCGGAACCCTCACCAGGAGGCGTCAGGAGGCATCCGATGGCTCACACCTGTCGAGGGCAAAGGGGTCGGGTGCATTGTGCTATGGGCGGCGGCCAAGGGAGGGGACCCTGGCGGTCTGATCCTCGGCTGCAGAAGCTGGTTACTAATCTTATTTATCAATTCATTAGTTATTTTTAATATCACTAATATATGTTATATTAGTGATATTTATTGAACGGTAAGTGGAATCAGTTATAATGGGTACATTCAAAGTCTCTATTGTTTCAGTGTGACTGCTTAGATGTGTGCAGTTTCTGCGTGCTGCCCGTACTGGACTGTGTTTGAGTTCTCTTTAATGATTTATATACATCATATCGTTATTAACACCTGGTCTCAGTCCATCCTACCACCAAGACCACAAATCATAAAGTTTAATTTTGGAGAAGTATGTCATCTGAACACTTGATTGATGCTTTATTTCTTCTTCACTTGTGTTGAGATTAGCTGCATTGTGTTTACATCAGCGCTCCTCTGGTGTAGCACAGCATCCTCATCAGATTGGCCAAGTAGAAGAGGAGATACAAGCTATTTGACTAACCAGGGAGTGCAGTGGAGTCAAGTTATATCTAATCTTTGGGTCTTTATGAGGTTCACTGAAGTCAGCCAGAAAGTCTGTGAAATCACATGAATCCTGGCGGGATCTAGGTTTAATTGTATGTTTTAATTTTTTTATTGTTGTGTTTTAATTACAGAACTTTGCATCAGCTGTGGTTGTTTTAAAGTGCTATGTAAATAAAGTTGGTTTGGTTTGATTCCACTTAACTACAGGGCTAAGTGGAATCAAGTTATATGTAGCTGTCACATTCAGTCTTCAGTTGTTTTCAGTGGCTACCTGTATTAGATGTGTGCAAGATTTCCTGCTGTGTTGCCCGTACTGGACTGTGTTTGAGAGTCTTTATTAATTATAATAAAATCATCATCATCACCTGGGTCTCAGTGTTCATCCTCACAATCAACCACAAATCATGACAGTTTAAGTTTTGGGAGAATGTTGTGCATCTGAACAGCTTGATTGATGCTTTATCTTCTCACTTGTGTTGACATTAGCTGCATTGTGTTTACAGCAGCGCTCCCTGCTGCAGCCACAACATCTCATGCAGATTAGCCAATGTAGAGATAAGATACAGCTGTTTGATTAACCTAGGGATGAAGTGAAGTCAAGTTATAATCTAATCTTTAGGGATCACCACAGTCGATCAAGAAAATCTGGTGCAAATTGGATGAAGCCTGGTTGATTTAGAGATGATCGTAGACATGGCTAGCATTGCTATTTGCTAATAAGGACGTCCACATGCTTCAGCTAGCAGCCAACATACACAGAGTTCATCCTCATGTCATTTTATATCAATTTGCACAGCATGAACCCATTTGAGTCAGAGTAAAAGAAGACTTCCGGCAGACAAAACAGGTGTCTACCTGTTGGAGGGGGGCGTGGCTAAGGTGATGTCATCATATGACCTTGTGAATGTGATCAAGGCTGGCCAATAATCAGACATGGAAAGCTTGAAGTTGTGACTTTGCCTGTAGAAGTTATTGCAATCTTAATATTTCATAGTAAAAAGCCAAAGTTTGACACTTAGCCAAGCCCACATGATTTGATGTACAAGAATTCTTTTGATAACTTTTCAACTTCAGTGTCTCAAGAGTGTGCTGAGTGAGGTGGAAATCTGTATCTCAAAAACTGTTGGAGGAGTTCGATCAGATGCAACATCTATGAAAAAGAGGAAATGGCGGGTTGATCCAAAATGGTCGACTTTCTGTTGTGTTTGGACTATGCCTCCAAGAGGCTTTTTGGAGGACTTGTGAACATACACTTATCTACCAAGTTTCATAATTCTAGGTTAAAGCAAGGCTTGGGGCTGATTATTTAAAATATTATAGGGGGAGCTGTTGAACATTAGGCCACGCCCACCAAATATTGCACTGATTCTTTCCGGAGTTGGATCAGGATCCATCTCAGTGAGTTTGGTGCAACTGGACTCAAAATTGTGGAATACAGAGCCAAACGTAAGGACAGGTATATTCGCCACGCCGCCACGCCCACCTGCTGCATCCAAACCAAACGGGGTTGGACACCCTGACACACCAACATGTCTTCTGTTTGTGGACACAGTTCATGTTGATTATGTTAAAGAGGTCAGATAGGGACGATCACAATAAAACATGACACTTCCTGTTCTAAGGGGGCGTGGCTTAGGTAATCTCAAAATTCACAACTGGGTGTCGTAGGTCATCCAAAGGTGATCACACACAGAAGTTTGGTGGCTCTATGAGTTTCTTTGTAGGATATATAATTGTTATTATTTATGGTGAGTCAGTGAACTTTGACCCCTGGTATCACCCCTTCAGCATGCACAAAAACTCACCGTTTTGATAACTTTTAATCGGGCATGCCTTATGAACCAACTGACCAAGTTTGAAGCCGTTCCATCAAAAGCCCTAGGAGGAGTTCGATCAAATGCGACGTGTGTAAACGGCCAAAATGGGCTCAAAATCGGAACTTCAATCCAAAATGGCCGACTTCCTAGGATACTTGTACTATGATAGTAATTGTAAATTCTGAGTGTCTTGAGGAGCTCTACAACTGTACCAAATTTCAAGTCTCTACGATAAAGTAAGTGAATAGGAAAGGGTCTTTTGAAAATTTCTAGGGGCGCTGTTGAGCCATTTTTTTTGGGATTTTTGCGTAGACCTTAAAATAAGTAAATTTTTCACAGTCTCTATGGGCCCACCAATTTTGGTGAGTTTTTGAATATGTTAAAGCCCCCAAAAAGGCAATTCATTTGAGGCGAGAAAAAAAAAAAAAAAAAAAAAAAAATAATAAACATTCGAAAAACAATAGGCCTTCGCAGCGCTTAGCTGCTCGGGCCTAATAATAATAAACAGCACGATTACAATAGGCAGCACGATTACAATAGGCCTTCGCAGCGCTTAGCTGCTCGGGCCTAATGACTAAATCTAACATTATGTTTTTTTAAATTCTACTGAATAAACATTTCTCACAATCTTTCTTAAAAGGGAGGAACATAACAGGATGGAACTTTCTAACTAATCTACCTGTAGCTCTTTATGTGGTCAACATTTAGCTAGCTAACCATCAACAGAATTACAAACCATTAACCCATGGGATTCAGTGTTCTAAATGGCCGTTTTTTGTCAATTTTTGATTTTACCTTTATATTTCTAAATAAAAAACATGAATATTTCTTTATGTGCTATAATTTTTTTAGGACAACTTGAACTTTGTCAATTTACACATATTTTTGTCATTTGGACATACTTACATTGCATTTTGGGCCTAAAATCACACAAAAAAGAAAATTCGAGTAGAAAAAGTTTTTGTTTTTGTAACTGTGAAACCCACAAATATGTATAACACGTTTTACGTTTTATGGTTTAGAATTCTAAAGTATACTCTATATTTCAAAATTAATATGTACAAATATAGCAAGCAACTCATGTATATTAAATTATTATCAATAAAATGTAGGTAATCCATTCGTTCCTGTGCTACTATTTACAAAATATCAAATCAAGATTCCAAAAATGTATAACTTTCCTAAATATATTTAAATCCTGGTAATTACTTCTCCTGACAATTTTAACACACTATAAATTTCAAAATCAATATGTAAAATACAGGAAACAACTCATGTTTAGAATATTATTATCAAAAAATGTAGGTAATTCATTCATTTGTGCACAAACACATCACTGCATGGAAGGGGCACAGACAAAATATTGTTTTGCTTCCAATAGTCCTGAATACTGGGCAGTGAAACTAAATACATATATATCAATAGACCAAAAAAATTACAAATCTTCCATTTCAATGTCATTCCATTTGTACTTTTTCCCTAATGTTTTTTTGCTGCATTTTTGTTTGTGTTGAGGCAAATTGTTTTCACTGTGTCAGAGGCAAAATATAATAAAAAAGATCTTTTGGACTATGAGAAGACAGGTTGTTTATTTGGACACCGGGTGTTCGCCATGGCTGAAACCTGCTTACTCCCGGCACACTGTCAGGATCCTCCTCCGTCTTCCAGGGATCACTGTGGGGGAGTGGCTCAGCAGCGTTACCTCTCAGTGATCGAGACCGCGCAGTTGCACAGCACCGCCAACTTCTCAGTTTCAATCTTTGCTTAGCTACGTTTGTCCCTACCTCATCTTCTTTCTGATAGCCATGTTCTCTCTCTCTTCCTAATATGAATGACTGAATCGCTACATTGTCATCAGAATCCTCGCTGTCTGCTCAGACTCAGACTGCGAGTTTCCCTCATCTTCGAGCTCAAAAAAGAGCTTTGCTGCCTGCCCCACATTCATTCTTCTCATCATTCTTTACAGAAAAAAACAAAATACAATGTCCAAAATACAAATTACGAGGTAGATTTTACTGATCGTCTGATATCACAACTATCTGTTGACGTGCCTCTCTTTTTTCTGTTCTCTGTTCCCGCGGTATATTTTTTTCTCTATTTTCGCGCTGTTACTTGCATAACAGCGCAAGTAACAGCGCTGTTACGCTGCTACTTGCGCTTCGTTTATCTGCAACAAAATGTCAACTCTTATCAGTTTAATACGTGAGCTCGAGTGAGGGGATCTGTTATATTGTATTCTTTGTGTTGAGAGAGCGCTCCGTCTCACTGTGGAAAGGAGCGGGTTTTACAATTTCGCTAATTGAAACAAATATGGTTTACATATTTAAGCATAACTCCGGTTTTACTTGGCCTATTAACACAATTTAAAAACTGTTGTGTAGTTTAACATGTGCACTTTAAACACCAGTAGAAAGTGAGACTGGGGGAGGCGGAGTCTTGCTGCTACGACACGCCAAATCAGACATGTAAAAAAAACTCGGATACGCGTCAATTGTCTCCGAAGGGTTAACCCTTTAATGACTTAATCTAACATTATGTTTTTTAAATTATACTGAATAAACATTTTTCACAGTATTTCCTAACAGGGTGGAACTTTAAGCTTAACATATACAGGTTTAACATATTTAAGATAAGAAAAAGTACAGAGATGGTGACAGTTGAAGCTCGCTTTGTTTTCCATGTTTGAATTCACATCAGAACCAATTGATGTCACTTACATTAAATGGTTTTTGTGGAATTTCAGACATTTTGAAGGCAGAAATGAAACATAATAACATTGTGGAAAGTTAGTACTGGGACATGTATAATATTAAGAAAATATCAAATGTGAAAATAGTTCCAGTAGATTAATAAGGTGTAGTCCAGTCAATCAACTTATTGAAGAAAACATATATATATATATATATATATATATATATATATATATATATATATATATATATATATATATATATATATATATATATATATTACAGTTTAAATGTCATGAGGAAATCTATTACGCTGCACTGGGGACACATGAAATTGAACATGTCAGTCAACAAAAAGGTGTGTAAAAAACAAAATAATATTTAAAAGGCATTTTGTTTATATTTGAATAATGGCAAACATCTCAATTCATCCATCCATCCATTTATCTGCACCCTTGTCCCTTAGTGGGCAGGGGAGGGTTGCTGGTGTCCATCTCCAGCTGGCGTGAAAACATCTAAATGTATAATTAAAATACTTTGTTGTACATATTTGGCACATTTTACAAAAAATAATTGTAAGCAAAACATGGGGACATGGAATGTTGCCGCAAAAAAGAATCAGCTTACATTTTTTAAAATAAATCTTATCACATTTTGAACTGACAAAATCTGCTGCATTTTTCACAAAATTGTAACTGTTACATGTCATGAATACACTTTTAAATTGAACACAATTCCTCAATATTTTAATTAAACTTTGCCATAACACTGCCATGTTGCCACTGACATCTGGTATTGGTATCCTTATTAGTGAGAAGACTGGCATTGCATGCTGTTCACCAGTACTCCATAATCTGGTGTGTAACTTGAAACTGCAACCGTGAGTGCATCTTTCAGATGTGCATCAGTGAGACATGTTCTGTGTTTGTTCTTGATGAAGTTCATGTCAGAAAACACTGATTCACAGAGATCGGTTGAACCAAACAAGCTGGTAACCTTCATAGCTGCTGTGCATACACCACTGCACCATCAATTTTACTTGGCTTTCCACACCAGAGGGATCTATTTTTAAATTGTATGTTTTAATTTTTTTATTGTTGTGTTTTAATTTACAGAACTTTGCATCAGCTGTGGTTGTTTTAAAGTGCTATGTAAATAAAGTTGGTTTGGTTTGATTCCACTTAATTTACAGGGCTAAGTGGAATCAAGTTATAATGTAGCTGTCACATTCAGTCTTCAGTTGTTTCAGTGGCTACCTGTATTAGCTGTGTGCAAGATTTCCTGCTGTGTTGCCCGTACTGGACTGTGTTTGAGAAGTCTTTATTAAATTATAATAAAATCATCATCATCACCTGGGTCTCAGTGTTCAGCCTACCCACAATCAACCACAAATCATGACAGTTTAAGTTTTGGGAGAATGTATGTGCATCCGAACAGCTTGATTGATACTTTATCTTTTCACTTGTGTTGACATTAGCTGCATTGTGTTTACAGCAGCGCTCCCTGCTTCAGCCCACAACATCTCATGCAGATTAGCCAATGTAGAGATAAGATACAGCTGTTTGATTAACCTAGGGAATGAAGTGAAGTCAAGTTATAATCTAATCTTTAGGGGATCACCACAGTCGATCACAGAAAATCTGGTGCAAATTGGATGAAGCCTGGTTGATTTAGAGATGATCGTAGACATAGCTGGTATTGCTATTTGCTAATAAGGCACGCCCACATGCTTCAGCTAGCAGCCAACATACACATAGTTCATCATCATGTCATTTTATATCAATTTGCACAGCACTGAACCCATTTGAGTCAGAGTAAAAGAAAGACTTCCGGCAGACAAAAACAGGTGTCTACCTGTTGGAGGGGGGCGTGGCTAAGGTGATGTCATCATATGACCTTGTGAATGTGATCAAGGCTGGCCAATAATGAGACATGGAAAGTCTGATGAAGTTGTCACTTTTCCTGTAGTAGTTATTGCATTTTAGTATTTCATGGCACAAAGCCAAAGTTTGACACTTAGCCACGCCCACACGCTTTGATGTACGAGAATTCTTTTGATAACTTTTCACCTTCAATGTCTTAAGTGTGTGCTGAGCGAGTTTGAAGTCTGTATCTCAAAAGCTGTAGGAGGAGTTCGATCAGATGCGACGTCTATGAAAAACCGGAAATGGCGGGTTTGATCCAAAATGGCCGACTTCCTGTTGGGTTTGGACCATGGCTCCAAGAGACTTTTTTGTACATCCTTACAAGATACACATGTGTACCAAGTTTCATAATTCTAGGTTAAAGCATGGCTTGGGGCTGATGATTTAAAATATTCTAGAGGGCGCTGTTGAAACATTAGGCCACGCCCACCAAATATTGCACTAGATTCCTTTCCGGAGTTGGATCAGGATCCATCTCAGTGAGTTTGGTGCAACTGGACTCAAAATTGTGGAATACAGAGCCAAACGTAAGGACAGGTATATTCGCCACGCCGCCACGCCCACCTGCTGCATCCAAACCAAACGGGGTTGGACACCCTGACACACCAACATGTCTTCTGTTTGTGGACACAGTTTCATGTTGATTATGTTAAAGAGGTCAGATAGGGACCGATCACAATAAAACATGACACTTCCTGTTCTAAGGGGGCGTGGCTTAGGTAATCTCAAATTTCACAACTGGGTGTCGTAGGTCATCCAAAGGTGATCACACACAGAAAGTTTGGTGGCTCTATGAGTTTCTTTGTAGGATATATAATTGTTAATTATTTTATGGTGAGTCAGTGAACTTTGACCCCTGGTATCACCCCTTCAGCATGCACGAAAACTCACCGTTTTGATAACTTTTAATCGGGCATGCCTTATGAACCAACTGACCAAGTTTGAAGCCGTTCCATCAAAAGCCCTAGGAGGAGTTCGATCAAATGCGACGTGTGTAAACGGCCAAAATGGGGTCAAAATCGGAACTTCAATCCAAAATGGCCGACTTCCTAGGATACTTGCACTATGATATTAATTGTAAATTCTGAGTGTCTTGAGGAGCTCTACAACTGTACCAAATTTCAAGTCTCTACGATAAAGTAAGTGAATAGGAAAGGGTCTTTTGAAAATTTCTAGGGGGCGCTGTTGAGCCATTTTTTATGCGATTTTTGCGTCGACCTTAAAATACGTAAATTTTTCACAGTCTCTATGGGCCCACCAATTTTGGTGAGTTTTTGAATATGTTAAAGCCCCAAAAAGGCAATTCATTTGAGGCGAGAAAATAAAAAAAAAAAAAAAAAATAATAAACATTCGAAAACAATAGGCCTTCGCAGCGCTTAGCTGCTCGGGCCTAATTAAAGCTCCGCGGAGCCTCAAGCGGCCCGAGCAGCCAAGCGCCGCTCCGGCCTATAGCCACCGCGGGCACCCAGCACCGCCGCCCGCCTGCCACCGCGTACCCTTTCGCACTGTTGAGGCGTGCCTCCGCCAGGCAGTTCGCACCGTTCACTTCGGCATGGTTCCCTGAGGACACACCACAAATTTGGTGCAGATAGGTCGATGTAGAGAGGAGATATTGATGATGGATAGTCTAGGGGGCGCTGTAGAGTAAAATCACAATTCAAACCTTTTGGGCTCTTTAGCATTGAGCACAGGTCAAACGTATCCAGTTTGGTGCCAATCGGAAGATGCGTGTGTGATTCAGAGACAGTTGTATGCATATGGAAAAGGACAGACAGTTGGCCACGCCCCCATGAGTCAGAGTTCATCCTCACAGTTCATCATCAGCTCATATTATGTTTTGGTATCCTTATTAGTGAGAAGACTGGCATTGCATGCTGTTCACCAGTACTCCATAATGTGGTGTGTAACTTGAAACTGCAACTGTGAGTGCATCTTTCAGATGTGCATCAGTGAGGCATGTTCTGTGTTTGTTCTTGATGAAGTTCATGTCAGAAAATGCTGATTCACAGAGATAGGTTGAACCAAACAGGCTGGTAACCTTCATAGCTGCTGTGCATACACCACAGCACCATCAATTTTACTTGGCTTTCAACACCAGCGGGATCTAGTTTTAAATTGTATGTTTTTGGTTTTAAACTGTAAGTTTTAATTTTTTTATTATGTTGTGTTTTAATGTACAGCACTTTTTATCAGCTGTGGTTGTTTTAAAGTGCTTTGTAAATAAAGTTGGTTTGGTTTTGTTTGATTTCACTCAACCTACAGGGCTAAGTGGAATCAAGTTACGACAGTTTAAGTTTTGGGAGAATGTATGTGCATCTGAACAGCTTGATTGATACTTTATCTTGTCATTTGTGTTGACATTAGCTGCTTTGTGTTTAGTTATAATCCAATCTTTAGAGGATCACCACAGTCGATCATAGAAAATCTGGTGCAAATTGGATGAAGCCTGGTTGATTTAGAGATGATCGTAGACATGGCTAGCATTGCTATTTGCTAATAAAGCATGCCCACATGCTTCAGCTAGCAGTCAACATACACAGAGTTCATCATCATGTCATTTTATATTAATTTGCACAGCATTGAACCCATTTGAGTCAGAGTAAAAGCAAGACTTCCGGCAGACAAAAACAGGTGAATTCCTGTTGGAGGGGGCATGGCTAAGGTTATGTCATCATATGACCTTGTGAATGTGATCAAGGCTGGCCAATAATGAAACATGGAAAGTCTGATGAGGTGGTCACTTTTCCTGTAGAAGTTATTGCATTTTAGTATTTCATGGCACAAAGCCAAAGTTTGACAATTAGCCACGCCCACATGCTTTGATGTACGAGAATTCTTTTGATAACATTTCACCTTCAATGTCTTAAGTGTGTGCTGAGCGAGTTTGAAGTCTGTATCTCAAAAGCTGTAGGAGGAGTTCGATCAGATGCGACGTCTATGAAAAACCGGAAATGGCGGCTTTGATCCAAAATGGCCGACTTCCTGTTGGGTTTGGACGATGGCTCCAAGAGACTTTTTTGTACATCCTGACAAGATACACATGTGTATCAAGTTTCATAATTCTAGGTTAAAGCATGGCTTGGGGCTGATGATTTAAATATTCTAGAGGGCGCTGTTGAGACATTAGGCCACGCCCACCAAATATTGCACTGGATTACTGTCCGGAGATGGATCAGGATCCATCTCAGTGAGTTTGGTGCAGCTGGACTCAAAATTGTGGAATACAGAGCCAAACGTAAGGACAGGTATATTCGCCACGCCGCCACGCCCACCTGCTGCATCCAAACCAAACGGGGTTGGACACCCTGACACACCAACATGTCTTCTGTTTGTGGACACAGTTTCATGTTGATTATGTTAAAGAGGTCAGATAGGGACCGATCACAATAAAACATGACACTTCCTGTTCTAAGGGGGCGTGGCTTAGGTAATCTCAAAATTTCACAACTGGGTGTCGTAGGTCATCCAAAGGTGATCACACACAGAAAGTTTGGTGGCTCTATGAGTTTCTTTGTAGGATATATAACTGTTTATTATTTTATGGTGAGTCAGTGAACTTTGACCCCTGGTATCACCCCTTCAGCATGCACGAAAACTCACCGTTTTGATAACTTTTAATCGGGCATGCCTTATGAACCAACTGACCAAGTTTGAAGCCGTTCCATCAAAAGCCCTAGGAGGAGTTCGATCAAATGCGACGTGTGTAAACGGCCAAAATGGGGTCAAAATCGGAACTTCAATCCAAAATGGCCGACTTCCTGGGATACTTGCACTATGACATTAATTGTAAATTCTGAGTGTCTTGGGGAGCTCTACAACTGTAGCGAATTTCAAGTCTCTACGATAAAGTAAGTGAATAGGAAAGGGTCTTTTGAAAATTTCTAGGGGGCGCTGTTGAGCCATTTTTTATGCGATTTTTGCGTAGACCTTAAAATACGTAAATTTTTCACAGTCTCTATGGGCCCACCAATTTTGGTGAGTTTTTGAATATGTTAAAGCCCCCAAAAAGGCAATTCATTTGAGGCGAGAAAAATAAAAAAAAAAAAATAATAAACATTCGAAAAACAATAGGCCTTCGCAGCGCTTAGCTGCTCGGGCCTAATTAAAGCTCCGCGGAGCCTCAAGCGGCCCGAGCAGCCAAGCGCCGCTCCGGCCTATAGCCACCGCGGGGACCCAGCACCGCCGCCCGCCTGCCACCGCGTACCCTTTCGCACAGTTGAGGCGCGCCTCCGCCAGGCAGTTTGCACCGTTCACTTCGGCATGGTTCCCTGAGGACACACCACAAATTTGGTGCAGATCGGTCGATGTAGAGAGGAGATATTGATGATGGGATAATCTAGGGGGCGCTGTAGAGTAAAATCACAATTCAAACCCGTTGGGCTCTTTAGCATTTAGCACAGGTCAAACGTATCCAGATTGGTGCCAATCGGAAGATGCGTGTGTGATTCAGAGACAGTTGTATGCATATGGAGAAGGACAGACAGTTGGCCACGCCCCCATGAGTCAGAGTTCATCGTCACAGTTCATCATCAGGTCATATTATGTCAGGTGGTAGAAGATTAATTCCATATGTATTACTCAGTAAAAATAAGACATACAGTAGAAAAAACAGCTGAATTCCTGTTAAAAGTGGGCGGAGCTAAGGTTACGTCATCATCTGACCATGAGGGTTGGTCAGTAGTGAGACATAGGAAGTCTGAAGCAGCTGTGACCTTGTATGTGGAAGTTATGTCACTTTGATGTTTTATGGCGAATAGTCAAAGTTTGGCACTTAGCCACGCCCACATGCTTTGACATACAAAAATTCCTGTGATAACTTTAGACCTTTAATATCTGAACTCTCTGCTGACTGAGTTTGAAGTCTGTATGTCAAACGCTGTAGGAGGAGTTCGATCAAATACGACGTCTCTGAAAAACAGCAAATGGCGAATTTAATCCAAAATGGCCGACTTTCTGTTGGGTTTGGACCATGGCTCCAAGAGACTTTTTTGTAGGTCCTGACAAGATACACAAGTGTACCAAGTTTCATAATTCTAGGTTAAAGAATGGCTTGGGGCTGATTATTTAAAATCTTCAAGGGGGCGCTGTTGAGACATTAGGCCACGCCCACAAAAAATCACACTGGATTCCTGTCGAGGGGCCCACAAGGATCAAACCTAGTGAGTTTGGTGCAGCTGGGCTTTAAACTGTGGAATTCAAGGCCAAACGTAAGGAGACGGCGTTAAAGGTCACTTCGCCACGCCGCCACGCCCACCTGCTGCATCCAAACCAAACGGGGTTGGACACCCTGACACAACAACATGTCTTTTGTCTGTCGACAGTGTTTCATGTTGATTAGGTCAAAGGGGTCAGATAGTGAATGTTCGCAGTAAAACATGACACTTCCTGTTCTAAGGGGGCGTGGCTTAGGTAATCTCAAAATTTCACAACTGGGTGTCGTAGGTCATCCAAAGGTGATCACACACAGAAAGTTTGGTGGCTCTGTGAGTTTATTTGTAAGAGATATAACAGTTTATTACATTCTGGTGAGTCGGTGAACTTTGACCCCTGGAACGACCCCTTCAGCATGCTCGAAAACTCACGAATTTGATAACTTTGAATCGGCCATGCCTTATGAACAATCTGACCGAGTTTGAAGCCGATCGATCGAAATCCCTAGGAGGAGTTCGATCAAATGCGACGTCTGTAAACGGCCAAAATGGGGGCAAAATTGGAACTTCAATCCAAAATGGCCGACTTCCTGGGATACTTGCACTATGACATTAATTGTAAATTCAGAGTGTCTTGGGGAGCTCTACAACTGTACCAAATTTCAAGTCTCTACGATAAAGTAAGTGAATAGGAAAGGGTCTTTTGAAAGTTGCTAGGGGGCGCCATTGAGCCGTTTCTTGTGCGATTTTTGCGCGGACCTTAAAATACGTAAATTTTAAACGGGTTCTATGCGCCCGCCAAGTTTGGTGAGTTTTTGAATATGATAAAGCCCCCAAAAAGCCAATTCATTTGGGGGGCAGAATCGTAATAATAATTAAAGCTCCGCGGAGCATCGAGCGGCCCGAGCAGCCAAGCGCCGCTCGGCCTATAGCCACCGCGTGGTTCCAGCACCGCCTTCCCACAGCCACCGCCGATGCTCTGACGGAGCAGCCGAACCGACCCTCCTTGAATTACTCAGTGTGTCATGTTTGGCATTGCTCACAGACAATGCACAAAAATACGTTGCAGATTGGCTGCAGCAAGTAGATCAGGGGTCACCAACCTTTTTGAAACTGAGAGCTACTTCATGGGTACTGAGTCATACAATGGGCTACCAGTTTGCCACTCTCTTCTGAAATAACAAATTTACTCAGTTTGCCGTTAGTTATATTTTATCAATAATGATTAATGATACTTATCCATGAGAATACTCATCCATGAGAAGGCACTGATCACGTTAATTATCTCACAATAATTAGCAATGAAAACAAGGTGGGAAACAAATATCAATATTCAGCACTTTATCTCTTTTAATCTCAGTAATTGGGTGATTCTTTTTTGCGGCAAATTTCGGCCTCAGGATTTTTGAAAAAAAGTATTTTAAGTGTGAATATTTTGTTACAACGCTGACATGTTTAACAATAAGAAATTAATAATGGGCAAGCACAGGATTGGATAAATTAATTATTACATGTGGGGTTTTTCCACCATTGTCTCTGAATGTGTTCCACCCTTTTATGAACATTTACATATGGACCACAATAGTTAAACATTTAAATTGAAAAAATAATGAATTTTTCTTAGAAAGAGTGTGTCCCTTTTACTATATGTTTTTTTATTGAAATTGTCACACATCATGAAGTTACAAATCATTTATGACTGTATTGTAAAGAAAACCCTGTTTTTTTACTCATTATTACTGACATCATAGAATATATTGGTAATTTAAAAAACTTAGACCAATATTTGCAATTATTGGTCTTCAACTCCCAACATGGCTCAGAAAAATCCACAGTACTTAATGTTTCTGTAACAATATTTAATAAAAACATGTGTGGAATGGAACATAACATGGTGGATTGTCCCATAACAGGGTGGTAAATAAATGTATTTGATTCTAAAATCTGATGATTTTCATTATTAGTTGAAGGATTCCTAACAGGGTGGAACTTTAAGCTTTACATATACAGGTTTAACATATTTAAGATAAGAAAAAGTACAGAGACGGTGATTGTTGAAGCTCACTTTGTTTTCCATGGTTGAACTCACATCAAAACCAATTGATGTCACTTACATTAAATGGTTTTTAAGGAATTTTAGACTTTTTGAATGCAGAAATGAAACATCCTAACAGGGTGGAAAGTTAGTACTGGCACATGTATAAGATGAAGAAAATATCAAATGAGAAAATGGTTTCAGTAGATTAAATTGCATATTAAAATAAGGTGTACTCCAGTCAATCAACTTATTGAAGAAAAACATAAATATAAATATATTTTATAGTTTAAATGTAATGAGGAAGTCTATTACGCTGCACTGGTCAAACATGAAATTGAACATGTTCGTCAACAAAAGGTGTGTAAAGAACAACATATTTGAAAGGCATTTCGTTTATATTTGAATAATGACAAACATCTAAATGTATAATTAAAATACTTTGTTGTAAATATTTGGCACATTTTACAAAAATTAATAGTAAGCAAAACATGGGGACATGGAATGTTGCCACAAAACAATCACCCAACTGTTACATTTTTAGATAACCACTTACATCTCTACATTTCATAGGAAAAATATCCAATTTTCACTAGCCACTCAAACAATTTTTTCAACAAATCATGAACTATGTTGCACCATGCTTCAAAAAGTTATCAATTATGTAATGTTAAAGAAAAATCAACTTACATATTTTTTAAAAAATCTTGTCACATTTTGAACTCATGACCAAATCTGCTGCATTTTTAATAAAATTGTAACTGTTATATGTCATGAACACACTTTTAAATTGAACACAAGCTAGCTAACCTTCAACAGAATAACAAACCTTTAATGACTAAATCTAACATTATGCTTTTTAAATTTTACTGAATAAACATTTTTCACAATCTTTCCTAACAATCTTTCCACTGTCCAACGGCGCAACAAGTAACCAAGCAGGAGCATCGTGACTGTTTTTATCCTCCCTCCCACTGCAATGTTTGCCATTATATAGGAGACGAAATCAATTAGCAATGAGCATGCTATGTGTTCATACGTTCAACTTTTACTTATTCAGCGATTAAATAAATGTGTGTGTGTATATATATATATATATATATATATATATATATATATATATATATATATATATATACACACACACATTTATTTAATATCTGATATATATATCAGATATTATATATATATATATATATATATATATATATATATATATATATATATATATATATAAACAAATAAGGGCTCTAAGTGAGGCTTCAGTCCTTAGGAATTAGTAAAGATCCGTCCAGAAGAATCAGATCGTTCCTGAATGTTATATCACTATATTGCAGACTTTGGTCACAGCGTTGTCCCATATATGCGACACCTCAGTCAACACCGTATAATTCAGCGCATAGTGACAACTTTTTTTAATCAGATGCAACATGTGTGTCTGTACAGCTAGCTTAGCTAGCATCACGTCCACAGATATTACCTTTCTTTAAGCTTTCCTTCCAAGTGACGCTAAAAGTTGGACGAAGTCCCCGCCGTCTGTGAAAGCGAAGCGCTGCTGATTTTACATGTCGCCAGTTATTTTGATTTATGCAGCGCTTTTATATTACTGATGATTAGGCAGCTTCACCCGCTCAGAGGAAACCACTGCGCATGTCTTGGAGCTCCGCGTGCGAGTAAAGGTGGAGCTGATGGGTAACAACAGACACTACGTCACGTTATTGCTGGGATTTACGGCGCCACCTTAAATCCCTTAACTTCACATTTTAACGGAAGAAAAGAGCAACGCGACTTGGATTAACGAGTAACGAGACAGTTTTGTAGAAATGTAGTGAAGTAGAAAGTACAGATACTTACTGTAAAATGTAGTGGAGTAAAAGTAGAAAGAACCCATTATTAAATCTGCTTAAGTACAGAAACACGAAAACTCTACTTAAGTACAGTACTTCCCACCACTGTTTACAGCAGCGCTCCCTGCTGCAGTCTGCAACATCTCATGCAGATTAGCCAATGTAGAGAGGAGATATAGCTATTTGATTAACCGAAGGGGGGAAGTGGAGTCAAGTTATAATCTAATGCTATTGGGGTCTTTAGAGGTTCACTGAAGTCAGCCATAAATATCTGGTGGAAATCACATGAAGCCTGGTTGATTTAGAGACGATCGTAGACATGGCTGGTATTGCTATTTGCTAATAAGGCACGCCCACATGCTTCAGCTAGCAGCCGAACATGTGGCTTCGGCTGCTAGCTGAAGCCACATGTTTCAGCTAGCATGTGCTGAAGAATGCTAGCTAAGCCACATGCTTCAGCACGCTTCAGCTGAAGCACACTTGAAAT
The DNA here is from genome assembly GCF_904066995.2 of Poecilia reticulata. Lineage (NCBI taxonomy): Eukaryota > Metazoa > Chordata > Actinopteri > Cyprinodontiformes > Poeciliidae > Poecilia > Poecilia reticulata. Next base: position 5,834 of record NW_027675176.1, on the reverse strand, counting down.
CAGCAGTTGGAAACGGGGGGGGTGACATCACCATTAGAGATGGGGTTTTTTTTACTGAGTAAAAACTCAGTAAAAAACTGAGTTTTTACTCAGTTTTTTACTCAATAAAAAACTGAGTCTTTTACACAGACTCAGTTTGTGTTTTACACAAAATTAGTCTGTGTAAAACACAGACTCAAAACTGAGTCTGTGTAAACTGTTTTACACAGAGTTGATCATCATGTCATTTTATATCAATTTGCACAGCATTGAACCCATTTGAGTCAGATAAATGTAAGACTACAGAGATGGTGACAGTTGAAGCTCACTTTGCTTTCCATGGTTGAATTCACATAAAATCAATTGATGTCACATACATTAAATGGATTTTGTGGAATTTTAGACTTTTTGAAGGCAGAAATGAAACATAACAGGGTGGAAAGTTAGTACTGGGACATGTATAATATGAAGAAAATATCAAATGAGAAAATAGTTTCAGTAGATTAAATTACATATTAAAATAAGGTGTAGTCCAGTCAATCAGCTTGTTGAAGAAAAAAATAAATATAAATATATATTATAGTTTAAATGTCATGAGGAAGTCTATTACGCTGCACTGGGGACACGTGAAATTGAACATGTCCAGCAACAAAAAGGTGTGTAAAGATCAAAATAATATTTACAAGGCATTTTGTTTATATTTGAATAATGGTAAACATCTAAATCCATCCTTCCTTTTTCCTGCACCCTTGTCCCTTAGTGGGGTCGGGAGGGTTGCTGGTGCCCATCTCCAGCTGGCGTGCAAACATCTAAATGTATAATTAAAAACTTTGTTGTTCAGTTGTTTCAGTGGCTACCTGTATTAGCTGTGTGCAAGAATTCCTGCCGGTGTTGCCCGTACTGGATTGTGTTTGAGCTTCTCTTTATTAAATTATAATAAACATCATCATCGTCATCATCATCACCTGGGTTTCAGTGTTCATCCTCACAATCAACCACAAATCATGACAGTTTGAGTTTGGGGAGAATGTTTGTGCATCTGAACAGCTTGATTGATACTTTATCTGTCACTTGTGTTGAAATTAGCTACATTGTGTTTACAGCACGCTCCCTGCTGCAGCCCACAACATCTCATGCAGATTAGCCAATGTAGAGATAAGATACAGCTGTTTGATTAACCTATGGAGTGAAGTGGAGTCAAGTTATAATCTAATCTTTAGAGGATCACCACAGTCGATCATAGAAAATCTGGTCAAATTGGATGAAGCCTGGTTGATTTAGAGATGATCGTAGACATGGCTAGCATTGCTATTTGTAATAAGGAACGTCCACATGCTTCAGCTAGCAGTCAACATACACAGAGTTCATCATCATGTCATTTTATATCAATTTGCACAGCACTGAACCCATTTGAGTGAGAGTAAAAGAAAGACTTCTGCAGACAAAACAGGTGACTTCCTGTTGGAGGGGGGCGTGGCTAAGGTGATGTCATCATATGACCTTGTGAATGTGATCAAGGCTGGCCAATAATGAGACATGGAAAGTCTGATGAAGTTGTGACTTTTCCTGTAGAAGTTATTGCATTTTAGTATTTCATGGCACAAAGCCAAGTTTGACACTTAGCCACGCCCACATGCTTTGATTTACGAGAATTCTTTTGATAACTTTTCATCTTCAATGTCTTAAGTGTGTGCTGAGCGAGTTTGAAGTCTGTATCTCAAAAGCTGTAGGAGGAGTTCGATCAGATGCGACGTCTATGAAAAACCGGAAATGGCGGGTTGATCCAAAATGGCCGACTTCCTGTTGGGTTTGGACCATGGCTCCAAGAGACTTTTTTGTACATCCTTACAAGATACACATGTGTACCAAGTTTCATAATTCTAGGTTAAAGCATGGCTTGGGGCTGATGATTTAAACTCTTCTAGGGGGCGCTGTTGAGACATTAGGCCACGCCCACCAAATATTGCACTGGATTACTGTCCGGAGTCGGATAAGGATCGATCTCAGTGAGTTTGGTGCAGCTGGACTCACAATTGTGGAATTAACAGCCAAACGTATGGACACGGCGTTACAGGTATATTCGCCACGCCGCCACGCACACCTGCTGCATCCAAAACAAACAGCGTTGGAAACCATAACACACCAACATGTCTTCTGTTTGTGGACACAGTTTCATGTTGATTAGGTTAAAGAGGTCAGATAGGGACCGATCACAATAAAACATGACACTTCCTGTTCTAAGGGGGCGTGGCTTAGGTGATCTCAAAATTTCACAATTGGGTCTTGTAGGGCATCCAAAGGTGATCACACACAGAAAGGTTGGTGGCTCTGTGATTTTCTTTGTAGGAGATATAACTGTTTATTATTTTATGGTGAGTCAGTGAACTTTGACCCCTAGTATCACCCCTTCAGCATGCACGAAAACTCACCGTTTTGATAACTTTTAATCGGGCATGCCTTCTGAACCAACTGACCAAGTTTGAAGCCGATCCATCAAAAGCCCTAGGAGGAGTTCGATCAAATGCGAAGGCTATAAACGGCCAAAATGGGGTGAAATTTGCAAATTCAATCCAAAATGGCCGACTTCCTGTTTGACATACACTATGAGAACAATTATAAATTCTGAGTGGCTTGGGGAGTTCTACAAGTGTACCAAATTTCAAGTCTCTACAATAAAGTAAGTGAATAGGAAAGGGTCTTTTGAAATTTTCTAGGGGGCGCCGTTGAGCCATTTTTTTTGCGATTTTTGCGTAGACCTTAAAATACGTAAATTTTCACAGTCTCTATGGGCCTACCAATTTTGGTGAGTTTTGAATATGTAAAGCCCCCAAAAGGCAATTCATTTGACGAGAAAAATAAAAAAAAAATAATAAACATTCGAAAAACAATAGGCCTTCGCAGCGCTTAGCTGCTCGGCCTAATTAAAGCTCCGCGGAGCATCGAGCGGCCCCGACAGCCAAGCGCCGCTCGGCCTATAGCCACCGCGTGTGCCCAGCACCGCCTTCCCCCAGCCACCGCCGATGCTCTGACGGACAGCCGAACCCGCCCTCCTTGAATTTACTCAGTGTGTCATGTTGGCTTTGCTCACAGACAATGCACAAAATCTGTTGCTGATTGGCTGCAGCAAGTAAATCAGGGGTCACCAACCTTTTTGAAACTGAGAGCTACTTCATGGGTACCGAGTCATATAAAGGCTACCAGTTTGACACGCTCTTCTGAAATAACAAATTACTCAGTTTGCCTTATACATTATCAGTAATGATTAATGTTACTGATCCATGAGAATACTCATCCATGAGAAGGCACTGTTCACGTTAATGATTTCTCACATAATTAGCAACAAACAAGGTGGGAAACAGATATCAATATTCAGCACTTTATCTCTTTTAATCTCAGTAATTGTGTGATTCTTTTTTGCAGCAACATTTCGGCCTCAGGATTTTTGAAAAAAAGTATTGTTTTAAGTTTTAATATTTTGTTACAACACTGACATGTTTAACAATAAGAAATTAATAATGGGCAAGCTCAGGATTGGATAAATTAATTATTACATGTGGGTTTTTTCACCATTGTCTCTGAATGTGTTCCACCTTGTTATGAACATTTAGATATGGACCACAAATAGTTAAACATTTAAATAAAAAATAATGATTTTTTTCTTAGAAGAGTGTGTCCCTTTTACTATATAATATGTTTTTTCTTGAAATTGTAACACATCATGAAGTTACGAATAATTTATGACTGTATTGCAAAGAAAACACCTTTTTTTACTCATTATTACTGACAGCATTGAAAATATTGGTAATTTCAAAAACTTATACCAATATTTCATTTATTTGGTCTTTAACTCCCAACATGGCTCAGAAAATCCACAGTACTTAATGTTTCTGTAACAATATTTAATAAAAACATGTGTGGAATGGAACATAACATGGTGGATTGTACCATAACAGGGTGGAAAATCAAAGTATTTGATTCTAAATCAGATGATTTCATTATTAGTTGCAGGATTGCTCAGTCAAAGTACAGGTAGAGTTTTTCCTGGTCTGTTTCGCAAGATCATTTGATATCCCTGTAGTGATTTTCCCATGACATGTACTCATTGTTCCCCTCACATGAGTAATGGGGGTAACTAGTGAAATGAAAACAGACAAATGGCAAAGACATCTGATAATACCTCAGACTACTCTGCAACTCTATTCCATCACTCAAAATTTTTATTTGACTTAAAATTATTTCTTTTCACCCTAATTTCTACCTTATTTGGTCATGAACATAACAGGGTGGAAGATAACAGGGTGGAACCTTTCTAACTAATTACCTGTAGCTCTTTATGTGGTCAACATTTAGCTAGCTAACATTAAACCGAATAACAAACCCTTAGTGACTAAATCTAACATTATGTTTTTTAAATTCTACTGAATAACATTTTTCACAATCTTTCCTAACAGGTGGAACATAACAGGGTGGAACTTTCTAACTAATTCATCTTTAGCTCTTTATGTGGTAAACATTTAGCTAGCTAACCTTCAACAAAATCACAACCTTTAATGACTAAATCTAACATTATATTTTCTAAATTCTACTGAATAAACATTTTTCACAGTCTTTCCTAACAGGGTGGAACTTTAAGTTTTACATATACTTAATTCTGTTTTGCTTTCATCGCTGTGCTACAATCCGCAGAGGTCTCCTTCTATCCCTAGAAAAATACCACCCTGGTGGTTGCTCATATTGCCCATGTCAGAAACCACAACTGTTGTGACTTTTTTACACTCATATGTTGTTCAGTATAAAAGACTGATTTACAATTATATGTTAAGCATAGAATACATGATTATGTTATTATTAATTGAATTGAACATGATTGTATAAAATACAAGGATGAAGTTCAGTAAAAGACATACGAGCCTCCGTTTTGTTTGAAGAAGCTTCACTCCGTAAATATCGCAAGTAACGGTAAATAACGTTCAACTATGAACACTGTCCAATGGCGCAACAAGAAACCAAGCAGAAGGAGCACTGTAACTGTTTTCACCCTCCCTCCCACTGCAGTTTGCCACCATGATAGGAGATGAAATCAATTAGCAATGAGCAATGAGCATGCTCTGTGTTCATACGTTCAACTTTTACTTATTCAGTGATTAAATAAATGTGTGTATATATAATGTTCACAGCAGCGCTCCCTGCTGCAGCCCACAACATTTCATGCAGATTAGCCAATGTAGAGATAAGATACAGCTTTTTGATTAGCCTAGGGAGTGAAGTGAAGTCAAGTTATAATCCAATCTTTAGAGGATCACCACAGTCAATCATAGAAAATCTGGTGCAAATTGGATGAAGCCTGGTTGATTTAGAGACGATTGTAGACATGGCTGGCATTGCTATTTGCTAATAAGGCATGCCCACATGCTTCAGCTAGCAGTAAACATACACAGAGTTCATCATCATGTCATTTTATATTAATTTGCACAGCATTGAACCCATTTGAGTCAGAGTAAAAGCAAGACTTCCGGCAGACAAAAACAGGTGACTTCCTGTTGGAGAGGGGCGTGGCTAAGGTGATGTCATCATATGACCTTGTGAATGTGATCAAGGCTGGCCAATAATGAGAAATGGAAAGTCTGATGAAGTTGTCCCTTTTCTTGTAGAAGTTATTGCATTTTAGTATTTCATGGCACAAAGCCAAAGTTTGACACTTAGCCACGCCCACATGCTTTGATGTACGAGAATTCTTTTGATAACTTTTCACCTTCAATGTCTTAAGTGTGTGCTGAGCGAGTTTGAAGTCTGTATCTCAAAAGCTGTAGGAGGAGTTCGATCAGATGCGACGTCTATGAAAACCGGAAATGGCG